>NW_022294069.1:0-3178 GCF_002776525.5 Piliocolobus tephrosceles | reverse complement strand
CAAATGAAGTGAAAGTGTCCTTTTTTATCCAACCACCTAGAAATAACAGTTTTTATGTTTGGTGGGTAACTCTAAAGCCCTTTTTCTAAGCATATTCTAATACACACATACTTTTTTTTTTTTTTTTTTTTTTGAGATGCTGGAGTCTCACTCACTCTGTCACCCAGACTGGAGTGTGGTGGCATGATCTTGGCTCACTGCAACTTCCACTTCCCAGGTCCAAGAGATTCTCCTGCCTCAGCCTTCTGAGTAGCTGGGACTACAGGCATGTGTACACCACAGTGCCCAGCTAATTTTTGCATTTTGAGTAGAGACAGGGTTTCACCATATTGGACAGGCTGGTCTTGAACTCCTGACCTCAAGTGAACCACCCACCTCGGCCTCCCAAAACGCTGGGATTACAGGCATCAGCCACCTCGCCTGGCCAACACATAAAATTTTTAAACAAAAATTGAATCATACCATCTATACATGTCTGCAACTTGCTTTAAAAAAAAAAAAAAAAAAAACACTGGGCCGGGTGCGGTGGCTCACACCTGACACTGGGCCGGGTGCGGTGGCTCACACCTGTAATCCCAGCACTTTGGGAGGCCGAGGTGGGTGGATCACATGAGATCAGGAGTTCGAGACCAGCCTGGCCAACATGGTGAAACCCCATCTCTACTAAAAATACAAAAACAAAATTAGTCGAGCATGGTGGTGGGCGCCTGTAATCCCAGCTACTCGGGAGGCTGACGCAGGAGAATTACTCAAGCCCAGGAGGTGGAGGTTGCAACAGCAAACCTCTGTCTCAAAAAGAAAAAAAAACCAAAAAACTGACTCTCTTACACGTCTTTCCATGGCAGAATACACAGATCTACTTTTTAACCATTTCATGGCATTCCATTGATTACATGACCACATCACAATTAAGTTAACCCATATTCTCTGTTGGTAGACATTTGGGGTTTTTCTAATTTCTGATCATTTGAAAGAACACAATGAACATCCCTATCGATATACTTATGCTAGTGATTCTAGAGGGTTTATATCTAGCAGAATTGCTGATTCAAAAGGGTATGATCATTTTATATTTAGTCTATTAAAAATTGCCCTCCAGGCCTAGAAGCAGTGATACCCCAATAGCAATGAGCAGATCTAGCACACAGATCTTGGGTTCCAAATACAATTCTCTAAGAAAAGGAACCAGAGCTCTTTGGAGCAGTTGATTCCAGGTCTGAGGCAGGAAATATTCAAGATGAGGTTAGTGTCATCTGGTGCCAAGGAATAAAGAAGGGCTGAATTTTTTTAAATGGGGACATGTGAAAAGGACACAGGGGTCAACCAAAAAAGAGCTCCCAACAGCCAAAGCTGGTATTAACACAACCTGGGCAACAAATAACAGTAATACTAGATTATACCCCACAGAATAAAATAATATCCATGAGTCCGTACTAATATAAATGAACGACTGAATAAGTAAATGAGGGAGAAGAGACTAATCATCCTTACAGAAGAATTCTAATAAATGTAGAAGGAATAAAGGAAATAGAAAATCTCCATTAGAGCACCACAGGAATAATTACTACAGGCAAAATCCATCAGTGAATGCTAATGCTGGTGAGCAAAAGCTGAAACTGGACATTACATGGTCTCAAAGTATCTCCCCCAAATATGTATTAATAAAAGGTGTATTGATATTACTTCATTGCAAAAGGGAAAATAATAACATTACTGTAGAAAAACACAGTTGACACCATCTTAACTAGGTGATCAGAGTTACCATCACCAGTAATAAGGTGCATCTATATCATGTAAGCCCTAGCTTGATTCACTGAGAAGAACACAGCATCATTTTTGTGGTATTCTTGCCCGAATTGCATAATCTCAATCAAATCATGAAAAAACATTAGATTAACCCAGATTAGGAACATTTTTAGTTTTTATAATTGTACTATAATTGTGTAACATGTTAACATTAGGGGAAATTGGGTAAAGGTCCCATGGAAATGGTGTATAATTTTTGCAACTCTATTGTAAGTCTAAAATTTTTTTATAAAAATGTAAAAATGCCCTCTAAAAAAGAATATACTGTTTCATATTCCCACCAGCAGTATATTAATATGCCCATTTCCCCATATCTCCTCCAATACTAGATTGAACTGTTTGACAGATACCAAAAACACTGTCTTAAGTTTTTGCTTTTCACTATTAGCCAATGAACATATGAAAATATTTCACTGGCTGGATACAGTGGCTCATGCTGTAATCCCAGCACTTTGGGAGGCCGAGGCGGGCAGAACACTTGAGGTCAGGAGTTTGAGACCAGCCTGGCCAACATGGTGAAACCCTGTCTCTACCAAAAATACAAACATTAGCCAGGTGTGGTGGCAGGCACCTGTAATCCCAGCTATTCAGGAGGCCGAGGCAGGAGAATTGGTTGAACTCGGGAGGTGGAGGTAGCAGGGAGCCGAGATCGCACCACTGCAGAGCGAGACTCCATCTCAAAAAAAAAAAAAAAAAAAAAAAAAAAAAAATTCACTATGTCTGAATTTCTTATATAAATTACTTGCTCAAGTTCTTTGCCCATATTCAACTTGTTCTTTCATTTTTTATGATTCATAAGAGCCCTTTGTATATTAAGGAAATAAGCCCTTTGAGATATTGCAGATATTTTCTCCATTATAGCTTTTCTCTGTTTTGAGTGCTTGTTTTGGATAAATATTGTGGGGTTTTTTGTTGTTGTTTGTTTTTTAGTTTTTAGTAGTAAAATGTATCTCCTTTATGGCTTCTGGGTCATTTTCCCACTTCCAGACTATCAAATTATTCCCTCGCATTTCTTAGAAGTATGATTACGTGGCACATATACACCATGGAATACTATGCAGCCATAAAAAAGGATGAGTTTGCGTCCTTTGTAGGGACATGGATGCAGCTGGAAACCATCATTCTTAGCAAACTATCACAAGAACAGAAAACCAAACACCGCATGTTCTCACTCATAGGTGGGAACTGAACAATGACATCACTTGGACTCGGGAAGGGGAACATCACACACCGGGGCCTATCATGGGGAGGGGGGGGAGGGATTGCATTGGGAGTTATACCTGATATAAATGATGAATTGATGGGTGCTGACGAGTTGATGGGTGCAGCACACCAACATGGCACAAGTATACATATGTAACAAACCTGCACG
>NW_022294064.1:0-1594 GCF_002776525.5 Piliocolobus tephrosceles | reverse complement strand
TATTCCATTCCATTTCATTCCATATTCAATTCCATTCCATATTCCATTCCATTCCGTATTCCATTCCATTCTTTCCATTCCATTCCATATTGCATTGCATTCCATATTGCATTTCATTTCATTCCATTTATTTCCCTTGCATTACACTTCATAATCTGCTCCATTCCGTTATGTTTCGTTCCGTTCCTTTCCATTCCATTCCACATTTCATTACATTCTATATTCCTTTCCATATTCCATTCCATTCCATATTCCTTTCCATTCCATATTCAAATTCATTCCATTCCATATTCCATTCCATTCCATTTTCTATTCCATTCCGTATTCCATTGCAATCCATATTCCTTTGTATTCCATTCCATTGCCTTCCGTACAATTCCATTCCATTTCATATTCCAGTATATTCCATATTCCATTCCATTTCATTCCATATTCCATTCCATTCAATTCCGTATTCCATTCCATTACATTCCAAATTCCATGTCATTCTATTGTATTCCATTCCATTCCATTCCATATTCCATTCCATTCCATTCCATATTCCATTCCATTCCATTGCATTCTATATTCCATTCCCTTCCGTTTCATTCCATTCCATTCCATATTTCATTCCTTTCCGTATTCCTTTCCATTTTTTATTCCTTTCCATTCCTTTCCATTCCCTTCCATATTGCATTGCATTCCATATTACACTGCATTCCATTCCATTCCTTTCCCTTGCATTGCACCTCATAATCCATTCCATTCTGTTATGTTATGTTCTGCTCTTTTCCATTCCTTTCCGTATTACATTCCTTTCTATATTTCATTACATATTCCATTCCATTCCATATTCCTTTCCATTCCATTCCTTTCCATTAAATTCCTTACCATTCTATATTCCATTCAATTCATTTCCATTCTATTCCATTCCTTTCCATATTCCATTACATTCCATTCAATATTGCATTCCATTCCATATTTCATTCCATTCTATTCCATAATCATTCCATTCCATATTCCATTCCATTGAATTCTATTCAATATTCCATTGCATTCCATATCCCATTCCATTGCATTCCATATTTTATTGTGTTCCATTTTATTCCATTACATTCCATTTCATTCCATTCGATTCGATTCCTTTTTTTATTCCTTTCCATTCGATATTCCATTCTTTTCCATTCCATTCCATTCCATATTCCATACCACTCCATAATACATTGCATTCCATTCCATTCCGTTCCGTTCCATTTCATTTCATATTTCGTTCCATTCCATTACGTTTCGTTCCTTTACATTTCAGTCCATTACATATTCACTATTCCATTTGATATTCCATTGCATTCCATATTCCTTTCCATTATATTCCATTCCATTCCATTTCATATACCATTCCATTCCAATCCATTCCATTCCATTCCGTTCCATATTCTTTCCATTCCATATTCCATTCCTTTCTATGTTCTTTTCCATTCCACATTGCATTCCATTCCATTCCATATTCCATAGCATTCCTTTGCATTCCATTCCATTCCATATTCCTCTCCATTCCATATTCCATTTCATGCCACAGTCCCTTCCATTCCATATGTGTTTCCCTTCAATTCCATTC
>NW_022294063.1:0-1321 GCF_002776525.5 Piliocolobus tephrosceles | reverse complement strand
ATGTCCAGAGACTCCAGGCTCAACCCACATTGATGCTGGCCCTTCAGCCATGAGATTCCATTTACTTCTCCTTATTCTCCTTCTTTTTTCAATTCTTTTATCCCCAGGTAAGTTGGTAGCTGATTACTATAAGTTTCTGCAGATTAGAAGGCTATATCCCTGGCCAGACAAGATCCTAGAATCAGTCCTGTGGGTTCAAGAGCCTAATATTTACAGCTTCACTAGGATTATAATAGGGAAAAATAGAAAAGAGACTCATTTAGCAGTAGCTCCTGTTGATAAGATTCCATCCATGTTTTTTGATCTAGTAAGTGGATGTAATAATGGATGCTGCTGAAATTCAATCCTGTCAGATCAAACTGCCTAAATATAAATTTCCATGCCCCACCAAGGCATCTCAAGGTACAAAATAAGGATACAACAGAATGTGACCTCAATGAGATGCCTTTGTGGGATCTGGAAATTTATATGCAGGCAGTTAGATCAGACAGGATTGAATTTCAGCAGCATTTATTATTATGTTTGCTCACTAGGTAAAAAGAGATGGATGGAATTCTATCAACAGGAGCTACTGCTAAATGAGTGTTGACAAATCTGAAAGTTTTATTCACAGAGACAAACAGGAAAATTATAATCCTAGAGTAAGTGAAAATTATATGAAAGACTTTTCAAAATAAACTGTATTTTACGTGGCTATGAATAAAAAATGATTTGCAAAGTGAAACTTAGCACTAGAAAGGAGAGTTAAAGGAAGTTCAGACAAGTGAATTAATAATAAGTAAAAACACCGAGAAGCGCAGCTCATGGTATATTACAGGTAACCACACAGAAATGGGGAACATTGCTTTTAATACTCAAATGGCTAAAATGTAATGGGCTAAGCATGCATTCTGAGGGCTTTTGAGAAAAAAACAACATAATAAACCTAAAGAAGATAAAGGGAAAGTTATAAATACAAAATATAAATTAATGAAACAAAGGAAAAAAACTAATATTAAAAAAATGTTTTTCATAAAGTCTAATATACTTTATAATAACGTGGCAACACTGAACACGTGAGAACAAGCTTAAAATAACTATTGCAGGAATGAAAGGTTAATGTCAAAACAGATGTTTCTGAGATTCTAATAATGTTTTAAAAAATAGATTTGCGTATTATATTCCCTCTTTGCTGTGTACTTGGGGATTTTCCTGTTGCAGTTCACTATATCATGTGTCATCAATTGTGACTGCGTCATCAATTTTTATGCTGGTAAATTATTACCATCAGCATGGAAATATGCTGTTAAGTGTGTCCTTGCTTTTCTTCTAATGCCAGCTG
>NW_022294062.1:0-1427 GCF_002776525.5 Piliocolobus tephrosceles | reverse complement strand
TCCAAAGAAAATAGAACAAGTACAATAAAAGAAAAAAGACCCACGTTAAGACAAATTTTGGCAAAACTTGAAAGTACTAAGGATGAAGGGATCATATTAAAATATTTTAGGGAGGGGAAAATCAGAACAACAAAAAGAAACTATGAAAATAATCAAAATGAGTGACATTGGCCTTCTCCTAAGATGATACCAGACACTGGAAAACCAAATATACCTAGAATCCAATACCCAGTTGTACTGTGCTTATTCTTTGTCAATGAACAACATTATTTATTAAAGCTGTTCCACATTTATTCATTATTTCAAATCCTAGTACTATCAAGTTCTCCTTCCTCAGTTACACAGTTAATATAAGTTCATTCCTTTCACCATAAACATTGTTCTTTCCATGCACCAAATTGTTTATTTCTATTTTTGTCTGTTTTTTATGTCTGCTTATTTCTACTACTATTTGTGTATGAAGCTCTGTTGTACAAATCTGCTCATTTCTATACTTCTGATGCATAGAATAGTGCTCCACTTAATAGATACACTTAATGAATTAGTAAATATTATACTAATAAAGAGCTCTAGCTTTCCTGTATGTTTCCCTTTAGTGGGAATTGGATATTTGAATTCTCCCTGCATCTGAAACCAGGCTAACTTCTCAAGGAAGGATAGGAAGTACATCTTCTAACCTCGTCATCATCTTAAAATTACATCATCATCTTAAAATTACATCATCATTATTACCTTTGTGTTTACTGTGATGTAATTACTATACGTATCCTCATTACCAAAGATCCATGTGATTCTAGTACAGATTTTCATGTTCTGGAGCAGGGTTCACTCTTTAACTGTTCATGCCCATCACATACAGCTTACTCATCATGTTTCCTCCTGATTTCTTGGCGTCACTTGATGTGCACTGGGATCACAGGCTCCAGGATCTTAAAATCGATAAAAATTTGCCAGTTAAACTCTTATTCTTGGGAATTTTCTGAAGAGTGCAGTCTGATTTTTAAATTATACATCTGAGCATACAAATGCAGCTGTTTTTACAAAGAAGGCATCTGGGATACCTCTGTGGAAGAGAGGCATAGACAGGAGGGTATTTCTGAGTTTTGCATGAAGTCATTGCAGGGCAAGAGTATCTTTGTATGTTTTTCTTCAAACATAGTGACATAAAATTCACCCTCAATACATTATTTCCAAATTGAAAGCCAACGTTGTGAAGAATTGAGATGTTATGGGGTTGGCCCACAGGTAGAAATGGAGTTGCTTCACTTTTTCTTTAATTTGGGACATGCACTTTTTTTCTCTTTATAGCAGTGTAATGCCTAAGGAGATTACTGTTTCTTCCTGTTTCCAAGTTTATATTAGTGTTCTAAATAAACAAATACAGTCACTCTTTCTGTGCACGTCTGGGTATTTGTCTGGGCTTTGTA
>NW_022294057.1:0-1056 GCF_002776525.5 Piliocolobus tephrosceles | reverse complement strand
CTCTGCTCTGTCAGCCATCAGGTGGCAGCCAGTCCGGCTGTTGGGACCTGGCCATCCCTACTTCTTTAGTGGGTGAGGTTGGTGGCTGGTGCAGTTGCTCAAGGCGCACCCTTGCAGAGGTGGCTGGTTGGTCTTTGAGCCAGGATGGCCTTGCCTTGCATGTACATGCCCCAGCTGCTCCAAGTGATCTTGTCCTTCCTAGGGCCAAATTCTAAGTCTGACCAGGGTCACAGAAGGCCAAGTCTCTTGGGTTTAAATCCTGGTTGCTTTCTGCAGTAGAACATAAAGTCCTCCTCAAGATGGCCTGTGGTCTCCTAATTTGCAACAAGAAGCCCGCAGTGCCATCTGAGCCCTGACGGATTGACTGGAGCCCTAAAGACAGTGCACACCCTGCTCCTGAGCCTGCTGCTCCTTTCCTCTATATGGCTCCATTTGTAAGACAATTGTCACAATGAGGTTTTGCATGCAGGACAAGGCCAAGCTGGCTCTAGGAGCAACCAAACACCTCTGCAAGGGTGTCCCAGGAGCTAATGGACCAGTCACCAATCTCACTGCCAGTCAGGGTACATCATTTCTTCTACCCCAGGGGTAAGGTCTCAGTGCCATCTGCTTTTCCTCAGGTCTCTGCTCCATCAGCCATCAGCAGGCAGCCACTCAGGCTGTTGGAATCTGGCCATCCCTACTTCCTTGAGTGGGTGAGGTTGATGGCTGCTCCACCTGTTCGGGGCGTACCCTTGCAGAGATGGCTGGTTGCCCTTTAAGCCAGCTTGGCCTTGCCTGGCATGCACAGACCGCAGGTTCCAAAGTGCGGCTCTGAGTGAGCTTCTCCTGCCTGGGGCCAAATTCTACGTCTGGCCAGGGCCACAGAAGGCCTAGGCCCCTGGGTGGAAATCCTTTCTGCTTTCTGCACTTCAACATAAAGTCCTCCTCAAGACGGCCTCTGGTCTGCCTCTTGGCAATGAAGAAGCCCGCAGTGCCATATGAGCCCTGAGGAATTGACTGGAGCCTAAAGGCAGCCCACACGCGGCTCCTGAGTCTGCTGCTCATTTCCTCAAT
>NW_022294056.1:0-1216 GCF_002776525.5 Piliocolobus tephrosceles | reverse complement strand
CAATCTAATACTATTTTATTTAAAGTTAAGCGATTATAATAAAAAAATGTTCAATCCCATTAGAAAGTAGGCAAAGGACATGAACACTTTTCAAAGGACTGTGGCCAACAAGCACATGAAAAAAAGCTCAATATTTTGGGAGGCAGAGGTGGGCAGATCATGAGGTCATGAGTTCAAGACCAGCCCAGTCAACATGGCAAAACCTCATCTCTACTAAAAATACAAAAATTAGCGGGGCATGGTAGCATGTGCCTGTAATCTCAGCTACTCTGGAGGCTGAGGCAGGAGAATCTTTTGAACCTGGGAGGTGAAGGTTGCAGTGAGCAGAGATCACACCCCCCTACACTCTAGCCTGTGTGACACAGTGAGAGTCTGTCTCAAAAAAAAAAAAAAAAAAGCTCAATATCATTAATCATTAGAAAAATGCAAATCAAAATCACAATGAGGTACCATCTCACACTGGAGAGAATGGGTATTATTAAAAAGGAAAGACCATACACAGTGGCTGTTGCCTGTAACCCCAGCACCTTGGGAGGCCAAGACAGGCACATCTGTTGAGCTGAGGAGTTCAAGATCAGCCTAGGCAATATAAAGAAACCCCATCTCTTCAAAAAATACAAAATAAGCCAAGTGTGGTGGCATACACTGGTAGACCCAGCTACTTGAAAGGCTGAGATGGGAGGATCACTTGGGTCTGGGAGTTTGAAGCTGCAGTGAGCCAATATTACACTGCTGCACTCCAGCCTGGGCAACAGAGCAAGACCCTGTCTCAAAAAAAAAGTCAATTAATAAATGTTGGCAAGGTTATGGAGAAAAGGGAACATTCATACACTTTTTATGGGAGTGTAAATTAGGTCAACTATTATGGAAGACAGTATGGTGATTTCTCAAAGAGCTAAAAGCAGAGCTACCATTCAATGTACCTCTGGGTATACCCAGAGGAATATAAATCATTCTACCATAAAGACACATGCACGCAAACATTCATCGCAGCACTATTCATAACAGCAAAGACATTAAATGAACCTAAATGCCAATCAATGACAAACTGGATAAAAAAATTGTGGCATATGTACACCATGGAACACTATGCGGCCACAAAAAAAGAATGAGATCATGTCTTTTGCAGGAGCATGGATGGAGCTGTAGGCCATTATCCTTAGCAGAGAAGGAACAGAAACCCAAACATCACATGTTCTTACTTACAAGTTGGAAC
>NW_022294054.1:0-3117 GCF_002776525.5 Piliocolobus tephrosceles | reverse complement strand
GCCACTCACCCATTTCCACAAAGCTATAGCTAGTTAGCAGAGGGCAGAATTCGGTGGCCTCTCCCCTTGCTGGAAGGCTGTGATTGATGCAGAGGTTTTTTTTGTTGTTGATGCTGTTTGTTTCTTTTTTTTTGAGACAGGGTCTCGCTCTGTCATCCCGGCTGGAGTGCAGTGGTGCGATCTCAGCTCACTGCAAACTCTGCCTCCAAGATGCAAATGCTTCTCGTGCCTCAGCCTCCCAAGTAGCTGGAATTACAGGTGTACACTACCATGCCCAGCTGTTTTTTGTAGAGGTGGGGTTAGTAGAGATTTGTTTAATAGAGATGGGGTTTTGCCATGGTCTCTACTAAATCCTGTCTCTACTAAAAATACAAAAATTACCCAGGCGTGGTGGCATATGCCTGTAGTCCCAGCTGCTCAGGAGGCTGAGGCAGCATAATCGCTTGAACCTGGGAGGTGGAGGTTGCAGTGACCCGAAATCGCGCCGTTGCACTCTAGCCTGGGGTCTCGCTTTTGCGCAGGTTGGAGTGCCCTGAAGGGAAGGAATCCCTGAAGGGAAGGAATCCGATTTTATGAGAGGGTGTAGCCTGAGGAGGCCTGGATGACCTCCAAGAGGCAGGGGCTTGTGCCTAGGATGAGACCTAAGAGACAGAAGGGCAGACATGAAGTTGCCCTTCATGTCTTCATGTCAGAGGGTACAGTGTGGGCAAAGTCAGGAAGTGGCAGGGCTTGGATCACTCCAAGAAGAAAGAGGAGTCATATGTCATGGGAACTTGAGACCCAGACAGTGAGGCAGGCAGGCAGGGACCAAGCTTGGGCACAGCCAGAGAGGCAGGACAGGGCATGGTGGGGCCAATGGAATCATTACCCAAGACAGGGATTTTCAGGGAAGCAGCTTAGACAAGAGCAGGCATACAGTAGCTCCCAGCATTTGGGGAGGCTGAGGTAGGAGAACTGCTTGAGCCTGGAAGTTTGAGACCAACCTAGGCAACATGGTGAGACCCCGTCTCTTTTTTCTTTTTCTTTTTTTTTTTTTGAGACGGAGTCTTGCTGTGTCTCCCAGACTGGAGTACAGTGGCGCCATCTCAGCTCACTGCAAGCTCCGCCTTCCGGGTTCACGCCATTCTCCTGCCTCAGCCTCCCCAGTAGCTGGGACTATAGGCTCCCGCCACCACGCCCAGCTAATTTTTTGTATTTTTAGTAGAGACAGGGTTTCACCATGTTAGCCAGGATGGTCTTGATCTCCTGACCTCGTGATCTGCCCACCTCGACCTCCCAAAGTGCTGGGATTACAGGCATGAGCCACCACGCCCGGCCATGAGACCCCATCTCTACAAACAATTTAAAAAAGGAATTTGTGTTCCTGTAGTAGCATACTTGGGAGGTTGAGGTGGCAGTTATCACTTGAGCCCGGGAGTTCAAGGCTAAAGTGAGCTGATTGAGCCACTGCATTCCAGCCTGAGCGACAGAGAGAGACCCTGTCTCAAAGGAAATACAAATTATAAAACTAGCCAGGCATAGTGGCATGTGCCTATAGTCTCAGCTACTTGGGATGTTGAGGTGGGAGGATCACTTGAGCCCAGGAGTTCAAGGCTGCAGTGAGCTGTGACTGTGCTGCTGCACTCCAGCCTGGGCAACAGAGAAAGACCCTGTCTCTTCAAAAAAAAAAAAAAAAAAAGCTTAGATAAGGGGCTGCTGTGCCCCGCTGGGAGTCTTCAGTCACCCATGGTCCTGGCAAGAGAGAAGGGCCAAGAGAGAGCTTCACCCACCTGCTGTCCTGCCCATGTGACATCCGCAGGTGCTGCCATCGCCACGACTGTTGTTACACTCGAGCTGAAGAGGCTGGCTGCAGCCCCAAGACAGAGCGCTACTCCTGGCAGTGCGTCAATCAGAGCGTCTTGTGTGGTGAGTCCCCAGCATCACCATGCCACCCACCCCGAGTATCCCCTGGGCATCCTGGCACGGCTAGATGACTTCCGTGCCCGTTTCAATAACCACTGCTTCCAACTCTCTATAGACCACCCCTTGAGTGTATCTAATGTAAGCGATATTTATTTTATTGATTTTTTGAGTCAGAGTCTCACTCTGTCTCCCAGGCTAGAGTGTGGTGGTGTGATCTTGGCTCACTACAAACTCTGCCTCCTGGGTTCAAGCGATTCTCTTGCCTCAGCCTCCCAAGTGGCTGGGACTACAGGCATGCACCACCATGCCCAGCTAATTTTTGTATTTTTGTCAGTAGAGGGGTTTCACCACATTGGCCAGGCTGGTCTCAAACTCCCCACCTCAAGTGATCCGCCCGCCTCGACCTCCCAAAGTGCTGGGATTACAGGCGTGAGCCATGGTGTCTGGCCGTAATGTGAGTGATCTTTAACACTGAGCACTTGAAAAAGAAAACCCTGAAGAAACCTAATTCTTTGATGTCTGGACAACAAGGAAGAAGATAGAAATGGCATCAGATAATGAACAATGTAAATGTTTATCAGAAAGGGACTAGGGGTCAGGACCAGTAGGAGGATCGCTTGAGGCCAGGAGCGCATCTCTACAAACACCTTAAAGGATTTTTTAACATTGGCCAGGTGTGGTGGCACAGATCTGTGATCCCAGCTGCTTTGGAGGCTGAAGTGGGAGGATCGCCTGAAGCACAGGAGGTTGAGGCTGCAGTGAGCTGTGATCGAGCCACTGCACTTCAGCCTGGGTGACAGGGCAAAACCCAGTCTCAAAAATAATAATAATAATAATATTTTACATAACCAACCACTTCTAAAGATTAAAAAAAAAAAAAAAAACCCTGCAATTAAAAACATCAGGTCCCTCCAGGCAATCTTATCAGATTTTGAAACAAAGCAACAACATAAGGACTGTAGTATTTATTTTATTTTTATATTATTGATTTATTGTTTGTTTTTGGAGTGTGGGGTTTTTTTGTTTGTTTGTTTTTTGATTATTTGTTTGTTGTTTTGAGACAGAGTTTTGCTCTTGTTGCCTGGGCTGGAGTGCAATGGTGTGTTCTCGGCTCACTGCGACCTCCACCTCTCGGGTTCAAGCGATCCTCCTGTCTCAGCTTCCTCAGTAGCTGAGATTACAGGCGCCTGCCACCACACCTGGCTATTTTTTTTT
>NW_022294053.1:0-1200 GCF_002776525.5 Piliocolobus tephrosceles | reverse complement strand
TGTTTAAATGTTGTACAACATGTTATTGCAATTTTTAGGTCTGTTTTATACTTTTTTAATCATGACAATAGTTAGATTATAATGGTGTGAAATTTTTTGATTTTGCAATTTTGATTATGTCATTGTAAAGTTTAACTAAATCACTCTAGATTTATGATAAATTGATCTTTTTAGCTTATTTATTTTATCATTTATTAGTACTAATTTTGCTATTAACGGTATATAAATTTAATGGCATGTGATTATTCGATATAAAATGATTAAAAAATTGCACCATAAAGTAGCACATTCTATGTTAATTATGTCATTACAACTATAATAAGTAATAAAATAGTAAAAAATGAAAAAAAAAAAAAAAAACCAAAAAAAAAAAAAAAAAAAAAAAAGTTATTTTTTTCATGCTATGATGTTAACGCTGATTTAAATTTGAATCATAATAACAGTTGAATTAGGATGGTGTCAAAATTTTTAATTTTTTTTTAATTTTTTTTTATTTTTCTATTTTTAATATGGCATTTTAAAAATATAAATAAATTAATACATTTCTGTTATAATTTAAATGTTTTATGTTGCATACTTCATTATTTATTATTAGTAATGGCTATATTGACGGTATAATAAAGGCAATCATGTATGCTGATTATATTAAAAAATGGGTCAAATAGCAGAATAATAAGTAGCACCTTTTATGCTAATTATGTTAATGCAACTAATATAAGTAATAACATTGTAAAAACAAATAACCTATGTATACACATTCATAAGCAAGTTTTATTTTATAAAACAAGGACAAAATGTGAAAAAAAAATAAAAAAAAATTCAGGCAATAGTTTTATTTAAACCATAATATATTCAAAATACATATGGGAAAAAAAAAAAAAGAAGAAACAAATATAAAGTTACCTTGTACAATGAGCATGAATATATTTGCAAAAAAAAAAAAAAAAATGTTTATTGCACACATACAAATATTTTTAAAATCGTAGTATATATATATATATGTTTGGACACATATGTACATACATGATGTATTTTATTTAGCTATTGCATCTTATTTTATTTTATTTTTTTTTTTTAAACTTTGTTTTTTCAAATTAAAATAATTGAATTTATTAATATATATGTACACAAATAAATGTTCAAGCGTTAAAGCCAAAACGTATTCACGCAAAAAAAAATAAAATAAAATAAATAAATTAA
>NW_022294052.1:0-1744 GCF_002776525.5 Piliocolobus tephrosceles | reverse complement strand
TAAAAAAAAAAATTTAATATATATATAAATATATAAATATGTTAAAAACATTTACTTACCTCGCTTTTAAAAAAAAAAAAAAACTTTACAACACATTATTAGTGACAGTTTTAAATAACAAGTTTATAATAATTCCGTTAAAATTATAAACATAGTAAAAATTGTTTACCACATCATTTAGTTCAGCAAGTTATTATTTTTTACTGCTCATTTGTTCTAATATTTATATAATTTTTTTTTGTTCACATTATCACTAGTAATATCAATATTTTCTGTATTATTGTTATTACTATTGATTATTATTTTTGTTTTTATTATAAATACTCTTATGGCTATCTAAGTTGTTTTTATTTTAATTATCTTTGCTTCTTCATTAACGTTATAATCACCATTACCATCTTTATAATTTTTGTTTTCATCATCATAATTTTGATTTTGATTTTGATTTTGATTTTGATTTTGGTTTTGATTTTCATTTTCATCTCCATCTCCATCTCCATCCCCTTCTTCACCTTCATCTCCATCTTCATCTTCATCTCCATCTTCATCTCCATCTTCATCTCCATCTTCACCTTCACTTTCATCTTCATCTTCATCTTCATTTTCATCTCCACCTCCATCTTCATCTTCATCTTTATCTTCATCTTCGTCTTCTTCTTCTTCTTCTTCTTCTTCACCTTCACATTCATCCTCTTCTTCACCTTCATCTTCATCCTCTTCTTCACCTTCATCTTCATCCTCTTCTTCATCTTCGTCTTCATCTTCATCTTCGTCTTCACGGTCATCGTCATCGTCATCATCATCCCCATCAACACCATAATCGATCAATTCTTCATCATCATCATCATCATCATCTTCATCATCGCCGCTTTCATCGATATCACCTTCACCAAATAATTTATAATTATATACATTATTCCCACCATGTTGACCAATCCCTATATCTCCATCCCCAGTTTCGGTTTCTATTATTGGACTAAGCTCACTAACTCTTGTCGACACCTCGTATTCCCCGACATCCTCTTCTGTTGTAATAGGCATACAGTGACATGTATATTTAAAATTGTTTTTTAAAAATAAAATAAAATTAACAAACAAGACAATAAGAAGCTTATATATGGATATCATTTTTATGTTTGTGTTTTGATATAAAGCCAAAAAAAGCATAAAATTGTAAACATTCAAACTTTGCACAAACACATAAAAACATATATATATGTTTATATCTATGTATGTATAGACACAATTGCATAAACATACGCATATATATTTTTTTTTTTACGTACGTTAAGATATAACAAAACAATTTTAAATGTGCAAAAAAAAATAAAATAAAATAAAAATAACGTTATTAATTAAGATGTTTCAAAAAATATATAGAACCAAGTGTTATTTCTATAATAAATATTTTATCCAACACGAATCAAAATAAAACAAATAAAAAATTAAATAGTCTTCATATGTATATTTATATATATCATATACAAAATATTAATCAAAATGAACAAATTAAAAACATTTTAAAAAGCATAAATTGAAAACATAAATAATTATTTTAATACAAATTATTATTTACATTAAGTTTGTAAAAAAACTTAATTTGCACTGCATCTATATATATATGTGGTAGACCTTTGATAATATATTATGGACACCCATAAAAATAAATATATGATAAACCACTGTAAATTGTTGAACATAAATACATCACAACTTAATTATTGAAGTCTATTATAGCTTTAAA
>NW_022294051.1:0-1200 GCF_002776525.5 Piliocolobus tephrosceles | reverse complement strand
TCTTTTAGTTATAAATTTTAAGGTGAGAATATTTCATAATTTAATAAGAGAGAAAGGGAAGATGCAAATTACCATTATGAATACATATGTGCTTGTAAGCCTGTATCTATCATGTCTCATCCATAAATATCTTGGCAATCCTCAAAAATTATTTGTATTCACTATACATTCTGCCTTGATTTATTACATTTTTACTCTTTGAGTGCCCCCACAAAAGTATGGACCATTCAGGACATAGGCAAGGGCAAGGACTTCATGTCTAAAACACCAAAAGCAATGGCAACAAAAGCCAAAATTGACAAATGTGATCTAATTAAACTAAAGAGCTTCTGCCCAAACAAACTACCATCAGAGTGAACAGACCACCTACAGAATGGGAGAAAATTTTTGCAATCCTACACATCTGACAAAGGGCTAATATCCAGAACCTACAAAGAACTCAAACAAATTTGCCTTTGTCAAAACTGAATTGGCTTTACATGTGTGGATTTATATCTGGGTTCTCTATTATGTTCCATTGTTCTGTGTGTCTGTTTTCACCCCAGTAGCATGCTGATTTTGTTGCTTTATCCTTGTAAAATATTTTGAAATCAGGTATTCAAACACCTCTGCTTTTGTCCTTCATGTTCAGGATTGCTTTGGCTATTTGAAGCCTTTTGTGGATCGACATAAATTTCAGGCTTTTTTTTTCAATTTCCCTGAAGAATGTCATTGGTATTTTGATAGGGATGTTTTTGAATATGTAAATTGCTTTGAATAATATTTTCATTTTAACAGTATTATTTTTTCCAATAATTAGCATAAACCAACATTATTTGTTGCCTCTTCAATTTATTTCATTATTGTTTTATAGTATTATTTTTGTATAGTATAGTTCCTTCAAATCTTTTTTTTTTTTTTTCTTTGAGATGGAATCTTGCTCTGTAGCCTAGGCTGGAGTGCAGCGGCACAATGTTGGCTCACCGCAACTTCCGCCTCCCAGGTCCTGGTTCAAGTGATTCTACTGCCTCAGCCTCCCGAATAGCTGGGATTACAAGCATGCACCATCGTGCCTAGCTAATTTTTGTATTTTTAGTAGAGGGGGTTTTACCTTGTTGGCCAGACTGCTCTTGAACTCCTGACCTCATGATCTGCCTGCCTCAGCCTCCCAAAGTGCTGGGATTACCAGTGTGAGCATCCACGCCAGCTCACATCTTTGGT
>NW_022294050.1:0-1501 GCF_002776525.5 Piliocolobus tephrosceles | reverse complement strand
CCAGTGTTAACACACCAACCGACAGTCTTCCAAGGTCTGACAATTCCAAAATGTTCGCATTCTTGTTGACACTTAATTTTGTCAAAATTTTCATTTGAGTCTTTTGGTGGGTATGTGCCAATGATTGTGATATTAATTTACTGGGCATTTTCTTCTCTGTAACAGGCCCTGTCAAGCTATATGTGTGGTGTGGCAGGGGTAGGAGCCCCTAGAGGTAGCATGGACTCTGGAATCCTTCATCATCCTGTGTAAAAAAGTTTGTGGGGCAGTAACTTTTTTTCTTTTTGAGACAGAGTTTTGCTCTTGTTGCCCAGACTGAAGTACAATGGCATGACCTCATCTCACTGCAGCATTTGCCTCCCAGGTCCAAGTTATTCTCCTGTCTCAGCCCTCCAAGTAGCTGGGATTGCAGGCATGCACTATAATACCTGGCTAATTTTTTGTATTTAGTAAACATGGGGTTTCACTATGTTCATCAGACTGTTCTTGAACTCCTGACCTCAGATGATCCACCCGCCTCAGCCTCCCAAAGTGCTGGGATTACAGGCATGCACCACTGAGCCCTGATATTTCCTGTGTACAGTGGTGTAGCCAGGGTGCAAAGCCACTTCTTAATGATTATGTCATCCAATATATCTTCTTGAATCCCTTTGAGATATGCGCATTCCTCCATACAACTAAATAATCTCAATTACTCTTGAGGGAGCATAAAATCCTCACTGTCTAATAATGGGTCCTTTCAAACTATTTGTTGGCTTGTGTTTAAAATATGAAAAAGAGAATGTAGATTTTGTTTTCTTCTTACTGCTTAACCTGAACAAAATGTCATATATACCTCCTGGCCTGTTGTCAAACCAAGAAGAGTCACTTGAGTAATGAACAAGACAGGAGGGAAACCATATTGATAATTTATCATTACACTATCATCACACACATGAAACTCATCAATAATGCTTACGAAAAAATTAGATCATTTGTGGAAAAGTGTAAAGAGAATATAGGAGACGTCTCAACTGAAGAAAAAATGCTACAGAAAAAACAAATTACAAAAAAAAAAAAAAAAAAAAAACGGTGTTAAGACGTGAACACAAATTCAGAGGTTCAAGAGCACAAAAGGCTAAGTTAAGGGGAAAAGAGTTATCAATATTTTCTTATGCATTATGGAGAGCAGGATGAATTCTTAAAAGGTCAAGTAATTGTGAGTCTGATATATCTGTTGATAATTTGCATTTCTAATGTTGTAAATGGTTGTGAATTTATAGTTGTTATTTCTATTTCCTTTAGACTTGTGACCGTGAGTTTGAGCGACAAACTATGTGTGTTCATCATATTATGTGTTAAAATCTCACTCTGTCATCCAGGCTGGAAGTGCAGTAGCGTGATCCCATGTCACTGCAGCCTCGACATCTCCAGGCTCAGGTGATCCTCCTGCCTCAGCCTCCCAAGTAGTGGGGACTATAGGCTCAAGCCACCACGCCTGGCTAATTTTTGTATTTTTTTT
>NW_022294049.1:0-1556 GCF_002776525.5 Piliocolobus tephrosceles | reverse complement strand
ATTTACTAATTCATTAAGTGTATCTATTAAGTGGAGCACTATTCTATGCATCAGAAGTATAGAAATGAGCAGATTTGTGCAACAGAGCTTCATACACAAATAGTAGTAGAAATAAGTAGACATAAAAAACAGACAAAAATTGAAATAAACAATTTGGTGCATATAAAGAACAATGTTTATGGTGAAAGGAATGAACTTATATTAACCGTGTAACTGCAGAAGGAGAACTTGATAGTACTAGGATTTGAAGTAATGAATAAATGTGGAATAGCTTTAAGAAATAATGTTGTTCATTGACAAAGAATAAACACAATACAACTGGGAATTGGATTCTAGGTATATTTGGTTTTCCAGTTTCTGGTATCATCTTAGGAGAAGGCCAATGTCACTCATTTTGATTATTTTCATAGTTTCTTTTTGTTATTCTGATGTTCCCCTCCCTAAAATATTTTAATATGATCCCTTTATCCTTAGTACTTTCAAATTTTGCAAAAATTTGTCTTAACATGGGTCTTTTGTCTTTTATTGTACTTGTTCTATTTTCTTTGGAACATTATTTTTTTCAAGTTCAGGAATTTTGACTCTATTAATTCTGGAAAATATGGTTGCTTTCACTTTGTTCAATCTATTAATTTGATGTTGCAATCAAAATTACCTAATTTCCTTTTCTTTTCTCTCGTGGTTTATATCTTCTTGACTCTCTCTCTCTTCCATTTATTCACAAATATGATCCGTATATATTCATTTTAAATCGTTCTGTTGAATTTTTACGGTCTGCTGCCACATTTTCACTTTGAAAACTCCTGTCTCATGGATGTCTTTTTATAGTGTCATTTTTCTGTACCATGGTTTCAATACACTGTCTTATTTCTGTGAGGATGCTAATTTTTAAATAATCTTTTGATATCTGTACTGTTTCTATTTATTCCATGTTTTCTTGTTTTCTGTTTGTTGCTATCTCTGTAGTCTGGCTAAAAATCTAACAACCCTGGCAATATTGACTTCTGGTGAAGATGCCCAGCAACAGGAACTCATCTATTGTTGGCAAAAAATGCAAAATGGTATAGCCACTTTTGAAGACAGTTTGGGAGTTTCTTATGTAGCAAGATATAGTCTCACCATACCACCCCAGAAGTCTTGCTGTTAGGTTTTCACCCAATCAATTTTAAGATATATGTACACAAATGACTATGTATGAATGTTTGTAATGGTTTTCTTTATAATTGCCAAACACTGGGAACAAACAAGATGTCTTTTTATATGCTGGGGAGGTTTGTCCCTTCCAAATCTTGTGTTGAAATGTGATTCCAAATATTGGAATTGGGGCCTGGTGGGAGGTCATTCCATTAAGGGGGTGCATCTCCAATGAATGGCTTACCACCATCCCCGTATGTGATAAGTGAGTTTTTGTCAGTTCATTCACACCAGATCTGGTTGTTTAAACGTTTGCCAACTCCTCACACCACTCTCTTGCTTTTGTGCTTACCATGTTGACATGCTGGCTCTCTGTTGACTGCTGTCATGATTGTAAGCTTCCTGAGGCCTCACTAGAGGCA
>NW_022294048.1:0-1144 GCF_002776525.5 Piliocolobus tephrosceles | reverse complement strand
CCAATCCAGGAACTGGTTTTTTGAGAAAAAAATAAAAATAAAATAAATAGATTACTACTAGCTAGGCAAAGAGGAAAAGAGAGAAGAATCAAATAGACACAATCAAAAATGATAAGGGAGCTATCACTACTGGCCCCACAGAAATACAAACAACCAGGGGAGAATACTATAAACACCTCTATGGACATGAACTGAAATAGAACATCTAGAAGAAA
The DNA here is from genome assembly GCF_002776525.5 of Piliocolobus tephrosceles. Lineage (NCBI taxonomy): Eukaryota > Metazoa > Chordata > Mammalia > Primates > Cercopithecidae > Piliocolobus > Piliocolobus tephrosceles. Next base: position 929 of record NW_022294048.1, on the reverse strand, counting down.
TGGATAAATTCCTGAACACAGACACCCTCCCAAGACTGAACCAGGAAGAAACTGAATCCCTGAATAGACCAATAACAAGTTATGAAATTGAGGCAGTAATAAATAGCCTACCAATCAAAAAAAGCCCAGGACCAGATGAATTTACTGCTGAATTCTACCAGAGGTACAAAGAAGAGCTGGTACCATTTTTACTGAAACTATTCCAAACAATTGAAAAGAAAAGACTCCTCCTTAACTCATTTTATGAGGCCAGAATCATCCTAATTCTAACACTTGGCATAGATATAAAAAAAAAAAGAAAGAAAGAAAGGAAAAAAAAAAAGAAAACTTCAGACTGATTTCCTCTATCATTTTCCTGTTTTTCAATTTCATGGCTTTCTGCTCTAATTTTAATTATATATCTTATTCTGCTTGCTTTAGGCTTAAATTGTTCTCTCTCCCTAGTTTCCTAACTTAGAAATTTGGATTATTGATTTTAGATCTTTCTTTTTTCTTATATATGAATTTAATGTTTTAATGGAGAATAGGCCTTTGTTATGAACAATTCTCTTGCCATATTTTATATGGTTACCTTTCTATCCCCTGTGTCAGTCCATAAGGAGACCTTTCTTGACTCTATCATTGGTATCTGATGAAGTTCCCAATGGCAAATATTCATGAGTTTGGGACCTGCCCCCAAGCTCCATGACTTCTTTCCACTCTCAAGGGAGCCTCTAGTCATTCATTCCAATTACCATTGATATGTTCCTGCTGGTTTATGGCTTCAGGTAAGCAGTTATCAACTATTAGTCTAAAATAGCCTATATCTGTAGATTTCCCAGTAGTGATTTATTGTGTGATCTCCATTCAGTAAGAATGGGAATGACAACTTCAAAACCCTTTATGTGTCAAAGCTCCCCCTATTCATTTTAATTTTTTGTTAATTATCT
>NW_022294047.1:0-1062 GCF_002776525.5 Piliocolobus tephrosceles | reverse complement strand
GGTGTGGTGGCTCACACCTGTAATCCCAACACTTTGGGAAGCCGAGGTGGGTGGATCACGAGGTCAGGAGATTGAGACCATCCTTGTTAACATGGTGCAACCACATCTCTACTAAAAATACAAAAAATTACCTGGGCGTGGTGGTGCGCACCTGTAGTCCCAGCTACTCGGGAGGCTGAGGCAGGAGAATGGCTTGAACCCAGGAGGTGGAGGTTGCAGGGAGCTGGAATCTCGCCACTGTACTCCAGCCTGGGCAATAGAGCGAGACTCTGTCTAAAAAAAAAAAAAAAAAAAAAAAAAAGAAGTAGAAACTCATAGCCAGGCGCAGTGGCTCACACCTGTAATCCCAGCAGTTTGGGAGGCCCAGGCAGGCGGATCACTTCGAGGTCAGGGCAATATGGTGAAGACCAGCCTGGGCAATATGGCAAAACCCCTTCTCTACTAAAAATACAGAAAATTAGCCGGGCATGGTGGCGGGCGCCTATAATCCCAGCTACTCGGGAGGCTGAGGCAAGAGAATCACTTGAACCCAAGAGGCGGAGGTTGCAGTGAGCCGAGGTCACCTGGGCAACAGAGCAAAACTTCATCTCAAAATAAAATAAAACAGGCCGGGCACGGTGGCTCACGTCTGTAATCCCAGCACTTTGGGAGGCAGAGGTGGGCGGATCACAAGGTCAGGAGATCAAGACCATCCTGGCTAACATGGTGAAACCCCGTCTCTACTAAAAATACAAAAAATTAGCCGGGCGTGGTGGCAGGCGCCTGTAGTCCCAGCTACTCGGGGGGCTGAAGCAGGAGAACAGCATGAACTCAGGAGGCAGAGCTTGCAGTGAGCCGAGACTGCGCCACTGCACTCCAGCCTGGGCAACAGAAAAGACTCTATCTCAAAAAAATAAAAAAGTAAAAAAGCAAAAATTAATTAATCAATTAAATTAAATTAAACGTGGAAGGGGAAGACCCAGCAGGAGTAAGTTTTGGGAGTAAGAAGGATGAAGAAACAGAGCTTGGGTTTTAATCTGATTGACTTTGAGGTGACTATTAGATTTCCAGCTGAGGTTATTG
>NW_022294046.1:0-2580 GCF_002776525.5 Piliocolobus tephrosceles | reverse complement strand
CAACAGTGTAAAAGTGTTCCTATTTCTCCACATCCTCTCCAACACCTATTGTTTCCTGATTTTTTAATGATTGCCATTCTAACTGGTGTGAGATGGTATCTCATTGTGGTTTTGATTTGCATTTCTCTGATGGCGAGTGATGATGAGCATTTTTTCATGTGTCTGTTGGCTGTATGAATGTCTTCTTTTGAGAAATGTCTGTTCATATCCTTTCCCCACTTTTGGATGGGGTTGTTTGTTTTTTTCTTGTATATTTGTTTGAGTTCTTTGTAGATTCTGGAAATTAGCCCTTTGTCAGATGAGTAGATTGCAAAAATTTTCTCCCATTCTGTGAGGTTTGATTTTTAAGAGTCAATGTTATAATTCCTTTTTTGATGGTTTAATTTTCCCTTCTGGCCAGTTAGGAGCCCCTTCAAGTTGACTCTTGTGTCTTAGTGGCAGAATCCCATTAATCTTTGACAGATCTCTTGCTGAAAGAAGGAATGTCCTAGGAAAATCATTTTGTACTTTGCACACCTCAGACTTATAATTGGCTACCTCCCCAAGGACTACAAACTTTCTTTTGCCCTCCTGATTCTAATCTTAGTGTTTTTCTTTTTGTTTTTGTTTTGCTTTGTTTTTGGAGACAAAGTCTCGCTCCATCCACAGGCTGGAGTGCAGTGGTGTGATCTCGGCTCACTCTGCCTCCTGGGTTCAAGAAATTTTCATGCCTCAGCCTCCCGAGTATCTGGGACTACAGGTGCTTGCCACCATGCCTGGCTAATTTTTGTGTTTTTAGTTGAGACGGGGTTTTGTCTTGTTGGCCAGGCTGGTCGTGAATTCTTGACTTCAAGTGAGCCACCCATCTCGGCCTCCCAAAGTGCTGGAATTACAGGTGTGATAATCTTAGTGTTTTTAACCTTGACTTAGAAACCTTACTTTGTTTCCCTGTGTTTTTCACTTTGATTTGTTGCCTAGGCTCAGATCTCCCATATTTCTGAGCTCCTGCCATATTGCTGTATTTACTTCACCTCATACCATGACCCTAAGCCCCGAACCTGGCAGAAAACTGCCATTGCTCTGTGGGTGACATGTTTGGCAGCTCAGTTGGGTTATCCTGGCTTTGAATCCACCCCTCCTCTTTTTCTTGTCATTAGGGAGCATCTTCTGGAGGGTCTTGGTCCTTGATACAACTTTAGCAGAGCTGAGGCAATGTGGATGTTGTGGTGAGCTTAAACAGAAGTAAGAGGATGTGTCTCATCGGCAAAAGTGAAATAAAACCTTTTGATTTTCAAGCTGAAAGTTATCTTACCTACCATTTAATCCAGCCTCTTCATTTAATAACCGGAAATACACCTTCAGGAAAGTTGAATATTTTGCTAGAATTTATACAACTAGTTAGTGGCTGAGATGAACTAGTATCAGGCAAACTTAGAAACTTCTACTAAATATCATAGTTTTGAGACTTAAACTTAAGAATGTTTGATTTTTTTAAAAAAGCCTATTCTTTTCCCACGTTCGTGCTACCTGTCCGCTTCATAATAACAAAAAGGATTTGTTGCCATGTCACGATAATCATCAGTACCAATCATAATCACAAGCATTGTATAGCATGCGCTAAATCCCGGAAAGTGAGATAAGAACTTTACACATGTATCTCATTTAAGCTGCACAACAACCCCATGTGCCAGGTTATATTATTATCCTTATTTTACAGATGAAGACTGTGAAAAGCAGAATTGAAATAATTTGCTCAAGGCAACACTGTAAATTGCAGAGCCAGGTTGGAAGCCAAGTTGTTTCTGGCTCCAGACTCTATGCCGTCCAACCACCATGTATTCAACCTCTCACTTGAACAGCTCTTTATAGTTCACAAAGCTATTTCATCCACATGAGTCTTTGTGCCAGTATTTTTTGTCTACTAGCACTACTGTTACTAATTTTACAGATGAGGACATACACTCAAGGAGGATAAGCAATTTTCCAAGGGAAAATAGCTAGTAGCTTGCAGAAGTTAGACTCTCCTAAGGTCTGTCTGAAAATTGTCATGCTGATGACCCCTAATATGAGCTGAAGATTAGCAGATGAATGTGTTTTGCTTAATAATTTAAAAGTAAGCTGCTGGAAAATTCCTAGGGAGTGTAGTTAATGGAAGAATTTTGAGTTTTAATAGGCTCAGAAAGGAGAAAATTTTATCAGGAGAATTTAGGGGATTCCTTATTGACAACATAAAGTCAACAACCTACTAGTGTACTGATCTTTAAGGATTTTGATTTTTTAGCAAGATTTTCTTTATAAGATTCAGACATAAGAATAAGAAAGGATGAGAGTTATGTGCAAGTTTCTTTACTCCAGTGGTAGGAAAAACTTAAGACCAATCATTGCCCAGGAAGAAATGTAGAAATTTAACTTCACATGTATTATGAAAATAATAAATAATAGTGACATTTACACACTTTTGGTGAGGCAAGTTGCATGTAAGTGGCAAATTATAAATAACAAGCACAAATTAAAATTATAAAGAAGTGTTTTAGACATGAAGTCCTTGCCCATACCTATGTCCTGAATGGTACTACCTAGATTTTCTTCTAGGGTTTTTAT
>NW_022294044.1:0-1314 GCF_002776525.5 Piliocolobus tephrosceles | reverse complement strand
ATTCTCCTGCCTCAGCCTCCTGAGTAGCTGGGACTACAGGTGCCCGCCACCTTGCCCGGCTAGTTTTTTGTATTTTTTAGTAGAGATGGGGTTTCACCATGTTAGCCAGGATGGTCTTGATCTCCTGACCTCGTGATCCGCCCGTCTCGGCCTCCCAAAGTGCTGGGATTACAGGCTTGAGCCACCGCGCCCGGCCGACAGACAGTGTTTCATTCTGTGGCCCAGGCTGGAGTGCAGTGACACGATGTTGGTTCATTGCAACCTCCAAGTCCTGGGCTCAGCTGATCCTCCCACCTCAGCCTCCTGAGTAGCTGGGATTACAGGTCTGCACCACCATGCCGGCTTATTTTTCTATTTTTAGTAGAGACTTTAAACCAGAGGGAGAGTCTTTGTACTCATTAATCAAGGACATTTCACTTGCTTTAGAGCTCCATGTTGCCCAGGCTGGTCTTGAGCTCCTGGGCTCAAGCGATCTGCCCACCTCAGCCTCCCAAAGTGCCGGGGTTACAGGAATGAGCCACTGCACCCAGCCAAATTTTTGTATTTTTTGTAGTGACGGGGTCTCTCTGTGTTACCCAGACTGGTCTCAAACTTCTGGCCTCAAGCCATCCTCCTGCCTCAGCCTCCCAAAGTGCTGGAATTACAGGCATGAGCCCCCATGCCTGGCCAGAACTTGCACTCTTTATACCCCAACCCAACCCTTATGAAGCCTCTTCTCTGTGCCCAGCACTGTGCTGGGTACTAGGAATTCAAAGATGGGGTACACACTGTTCCTGCCCTGGTGGCACACCATCTACTTGGAGAGAAGCTCATAGAGATAAATAGTTACTGGCCAGAGCGGTGGGGCTCCCGCAAGGCAAACAGGGATGGATAATGCATGAGCATAAGCACCTGTCACACTGGCGCCTGAATGCTGCTCACCATGGGTATAACATCATGTGCCCAGGCAGGAGAGGACACTGAAAAAGTGGGCCCTGCCAGACCACAAAGGGCCATGGGTACCACGCTGGGAAGTTTGGGCTGACACCTGGGTCCTGCTTTTCGTTTGGAATATGTGGTCTTTTTTTTTTTTTTTTTTTAGACAGAGTCTCACTCTGCCACCCAGACTGGAGTGCAGTGGCGCGATCTCAGTTCACTGCTACCTCTGCCTCCTGGGTTCAAGTGATTCTCCTGCCTCAGCCTCCTGAACAGCTAGGACTGCAGGCGTGCACCACCATGCCCAGGTAATTTTTTTTTTTTTTTTTGAGACGGAGTCTCGCTGTGTCGCCCAGGCTGGAGTGCAGTGGCGCTATCTCGGCTCACTGCAAGCTCCGC
>NW_022294043.1:0-2312 GCF_002776525.5 Piliocolobus tephrosceles | reverse complement strand
AGACCACGGTGAAACCCCGTCTCTACTAAAAATACAAAAAATTAGCCGGGCGCCGTGGCGGGCGCCTGTAGTCCCAGCTACTTGGGAGGCTGAGGCAGGAGAATGGCGTAAACCCGGGCGGCGGAGCTTGCAGTGAGCCAAGATCGCGCCACTGCACTCCCGCCTGGGCAACAGAGCAAGACTCCGTCTCAAAAACAAAAAAAGGAAAGTATACTCGCCAGATGGGGTGGCTCACGCCTGTAATCCCAGCACTTTGGGAGGCCAAGGAGGATGGATCACCGTAGGTCAGGATTCAAGGCAAGCCTGGCCAACGTGATGAAACCCCATCTCTACTAAAAATACAAAAAGTTATCCAGGTGTGGTGGTGGGCACCTATAGTCCCAGCTATTCCAGAGGCTGAGGCAGGAGAATCACTTGAACCTCTGAGGCGGAGGATGCAGTGAGCTGAGATTGCGCCATTGCACTCCAGCCTGGGCGACAGAGTGAGACCTGTCTCAAAAAATAAATATAAAAAATAAAAAGTTGACCAGGCGCGGTGGCTCAAGCCTGTAATCCCAGCACTTTGGGAGGCCGAGATGGGCGGATCACGAGGTCAGGAGATCGAGACCATCCTGGCTAACCCGGTGAAACCCCGTCTCTACTAAAAATACAAGAAAAAAACTAGCCGGGCGAGGTGGCGGGAGCCTATAGTCCCAGCTACTCCAGAGGCTGAGGCAGGAGAATGGCATGAACCCGGGAGGCGGAGCTTGCAGTGAGCTGAGATCCAGCCACTGCACTCCAGCCCGGGCGACAGAGCAAGACTCCGTCTCAAAAAATAAAAAAAATAAAAATAAAAAAATAAAAAATAAAAAAATAAAAAGCTGGTATGCTCCATTAATTCCTGCAGGCCTGACAAAGGCAGCCTAGGAATTCTAGATGAATGGAATGAATAACAACTTGCTAGAAATACATAGGAAACAAAATGACTATTCACAGAACCAAATAAAAGCCTTCCACTAGAAACCAAAAAAAAAAAAAAAAAGGTTATATGTATATGCATACACAAGCAAAGCCACAAGAGAATAAATAGCAGATGAATGAAAATTAGAAGGAAAAACAAATAGGAAATCATCTCTAAATTTTTTTTTTACTCAATCTACCCTGAATGCTACAGCATTACCCAGGGCCCCAGAAAATACACATAATACTTTATTATTCCTCATAAACAATTCAATGTCCTTAAGTCCACCAATATCACCATACATTCTGTGCATCAAGACATTTACTCAGCTGGGCACAGTGGCTCACACCTGTAATTCCAGCACTGTGGGAAGCCAAGGCCGGTGGATCATCTGAGGTCAGGAGTCGGAGACCAGCCTGGCCAACATGACAAAACCCCATCTCTACTAAAAATATAAAAATTAGCCCCATGTGGAGGCGCAGGCCCGTAATCCCGAGTACTCGGGTGGCTGAGGCAAGAGAATTGCTTGAGCCTAAGAGGCGGAGGTTGCAGTGAGCCCAGATTGCGCAACTATACTCCAGCCTGTGTGATAGAGGGAGACTCCATCTCAAAGAAAAAAAAAAAAAAAGATTGTAGACCTAAAGTTAACATTGGCATGTCCTTGATTATAGGAGGCCAGCAAATAATTTACTTATGAATAATATGCGGGTGGCAGCCCTTCCCAGATGCCTGAGGCCTTTTCTTGCTCAGTAGACAGCTATCTGGCTGTTACGTGATGTTAGGAACAGCGCTATTCATTTGGAAAAGGGTGTTGCAATGACCTTCCCTTTTGCATAAGAAGATGGGGGTGCTGGGATCCTGAGATTTTAAATTTTCCTTTACAACATACCCATATGTGCTCAATATTGAAAAGACATGACAATTGGTCAGGCGTGGTGGCTCACACCTGTAATCCCAGCACTTCGGGAGGATGAGGTGGGCGGATCAGAAAGTCAAGAGATCAAGACAATCCTGACCAAAATGGTGAAACCCTGTCTGTACTAAAAATACAAAAATTAGTTGGGCATGGTAGTGGGCGCCTGTAGTCTCAGCTCTTCAGGAGGCTGAGGCAAGAGAATCACTTGAACCCAGGAGGCAGAGGTTGCAGTGAGCCAAGATCGCACCACTGCACTCCAGCCTGGCAACAGAGGGAGACTGTCTCAAAAAAGAAAAGAAAAGAAAAGAGATGTCAATTGCAGTGCAAAATATCTGTTTCCTTTTGGTCCCCAGTGCCACTGCTACCCCATTCATCACCAATTTTTGTTCATGTCTCTTCCTGACTACTTTTTTTTTTTTAGAGATGGAGTCTCACTCTGTTGCCCAGGCTGGAGTG
>NW_022294042.1:0-2432 GCF_002776525.5 Piliocolobus tephrosceles | reverse complement strand
TTACTACTGCCATTTTGTTAGTTATTTTCTGGTTATTTTGTAGATCTTTTGTTTCTTTCTTCCTGTCTTTTCTTCCTTTGTAATTATATGATTTTATCTATTAGAATGCTTTCATTCCTTACTATTTATTTATTTATTTATTTATTTATTTATTTTTTGAGACAGGGTCTTACTCTGTTTTCCAGGCTGGAGTGCAGTGGCATGCTCATGGCACACCACAACCTCGACCTCCTGGGCTCAAGTAATCCTCCTGCCTCAGCCTCTGAGTAGCCAGGACTACAGGTATGCACTACCAAACCTGGCTAATTTTTTAAAAACATTTCTGGGCCGGGCGCGGTGGCTCAAGCCTGTAATCTCAGCACTTTGGGAGGCCAAGACGGGTGGATCACGAGGTCAGGAGATCGAGACCATCCTGGCTAACACGGTGAAACCCTGTCTCTACTAAAATACAAAAAATTAGCCGGGCGTGTTGGCGGGCGCCTGTAGTCCCAGCTACTCGGGAGGCTGAGGCATGAGAATGGCGGGAACCCGGGAGGCGGAGCTTGCAGTGAGCTGAGATCAGGCCACTGCACTCCAGCCTGGGCGACAGAGCGAGACTCCGTCTCAACAAAAAAAAAAAAAAAAAAAAATTTCTGTAGAGAGGGGGTCTTACTGTGTTGCCCAGGCTGCTTTCAAACTCCTGGCATCAAGGAATACTCCACCTCAGCCTCCCAAAGTGCTAGGATTAGAGATGTGAGCCACTATGTCTGACTCATTTCTTACTTTTTCTATTTTGTGTATCTACTATAGGTTTTTGCTTTGTCGTTACCATGAGGCTTGCATAAAACTTCTTATAGTGCCGGGCGCGGTGGCTCAAGCCTGTAATCCCAGCACTTTGGGAGGCCGAGACGGGCGGATCACGAGGTCAGGACATCGAGACCATCCTGGCTAACACGGTGAAACCCCGTCTCTACTAAAAATACAAAAACTAGCCGGGCGAGGTGGCAGGCGCCTGTAGTCCCAGCTACTCAGGAGGCTGAGGCAGGAGAATGGCGTAGACCCCGGAGGCGGAGATTGCAGTGAGCTGAGATCCGGCCACTGCACTCCAGTCAGGGCGACAGAGCAAGACTCTGCCTCAAAAAAAAAAAAAAAAAAAAAAAAAAACTTCTTATAGTTATAACAGTCTCTTTTATGCTGATAACAGCTTATCTTAGATACATAAAAATACGTTTGCCGGGTACAGTGACTCACACCTGTAATCCTAGCACTTTGGGAGGCCGAGGCGGGCAGATCACTTGAGGTCAGGTTCGAGACAAGCCTGGCCAACATGGTGAAACTCCATCTCTACCAAAAAATACAAAAACAGTTAACCGGTCTTGGTGGCATGTGCCTGTGATCCCAGCTACTTGGGAGGCTGAGGCATGACAATCGCTTGAATCCAGGAGGTAGAGGTTGCACTGCGCTGAGATTGCACCACTGCACTCCAGCCTGGGTGACAGAGTAAGACCTTGTCTCAAAAAAACCAAAAAACCAAAAAAAAAAAAAAAAAAAAAAACCCAACAACTCTACATTTTATTCTGTTCCCTCCCTCATTTAAAAATTTTTATGTCATAATTTACATATATTTATATTGTGTATCCCTTAACAAATTATTGCAGCTATTATTATTTTTATTATTTTTCAGAAAGGGTCTCACTCTGTCACCCAGGCTGCAGTGCAGTGGTACCATCATGGCTCACTGCATCCTCTACCTGTTGAATTCAAGCAATCCTCCCACCTCAGCCTCCCAGGTAGCTAGGACCACAGACATGTGGCACCACTCCACCTAATTTTTAAAAAATTTTCTTGTAGAGACAAGGTCTCACTATGTTGCCCAGGTTGGTCTTGAACTCCTGAGCTCAAGTGATCCTCCCACCTCAGCCTCCCAAGGTGCTACTGTTATTTTGATAGTTTTGTCTTACAACCTTCATACTAAAAATAAAAATGATTTACAAACCACCACCATTACACTATTAGAGCATTTGACCTTTCACTTACTTTTGTTTTGTTTTGTTTTGTTTTTGAGATGGAGTCTCACTCTGTTGCCCAGGCTAGAGTGCAGCAGCGCAATCTTGCCTCACTGCAGCCTCTGCCTCCTAGGTTCAAGCAATTCTTGTGCCTCGGCATCCCGAGTAGCTGGGATTACAGGTGTGTGCCACCATGCCTGGCTGATTTTTTGTACTTTTAGTAGAGATGGGGTTTCACCATTTGGCCAGGCTGGTCTGGAACTCCTGACCTCTAGTGACCTGCCCACCTTGGCCTCCTAAAGTGCTGAGATTACAGGCGTGAGCCACCGTGCCCAGCCTCATCTTTATTTCTAAAGGACAGCTTTGCCAAATACAGTATTGCTTGTTGGCAGTTTTCTTTCTGCACTTTGGATATCTCATCCAAGTTTCTTCTGGCCTGTAAGGTCT
>NW_022294041.1:0-1161 GCF_002776525.5 Piliocolobus tephrosceles | reverse complement strand
AAGGCTATTTAAATAATCATACCATTAAATTAATGAAGAAAAATACATAACAGTAATCTCAAGTATTAAACAGAATTGAATCTCCATTTATGGTAAAACTCTCAGCAAACTAAGAATATAAGCAAAATTTCTCAACCTGATAAAAGGCATATACGATAAAACATTTAAAGATTAAAACTGAATGCTTTTCCTCTAAGATCAAAAATACAGAAAGGGTGTCTCTTTTTACCTCATCTATTAAACATTACATTGGAGAATTTATGAAATAAAGTAGGAAAAAACGTTCATCACACATTAGAAAGCAAAGATTAAATCTGTATTTAGAGGTGGCATGATTGTCTATGCAGGAAATCTTAGGAATCTACCAAAAAAAGTAACTAGTACCCGTGTTTGCAACTTTGGAAGTTTGGAAGATACGGAGTATTTGTATATATAAGCAACACATAACTAGAAATTACAGTAGTATTAAAATACATACTATTTAGCAATAAATTGAACAAAAGGTGTAAAAGGCCTCTAAACGGATAAAATTGCTAAGATTTCTAAGAATATAGAGCTATATCAAACTGATAAAAAAATGTGACATTATGTTACTTGTCCCAAAATATCTACAGATTCAATGCAATTTTAATAGGTATTTCATCAGGCTTTTGTATAGAAATTGTAAAGATGATTATAAAATTTACATGGAATTTCAAAAGACAAAGTCTGGGAAAAACTACCTTGAAAGATAAAAAATTTCAAGGATTTATTCTTGTTTTAAATTATTGATACTTGCATCAAGTTGGATAAATCTCAAAATAGCTGTGCTTTGTGAAGTCAGATCCAAAAGTATATGCACTGTAAACACCATTTACATAACCTTCTAGAAAATGAACACTATATGAAATAAAGCAGATCGGGGACTGCCAGAGGAAGGATGGGCCAGGCGCAGTGGCTCACGCCTGTAATCCCAGCACTTTGGGAGGCCGAGACAGGCGGATCACAACGTCAGAAGTTCGAGACCAGCCTGACCAACAGAATGAAACCCCATCTCTACTGAAAATACAAAAAAAATTAGCTAGGCATGGTCGCGCATGCCTGTAATCCCAGCTACTCAGGAGGCTGAGGCAGGTGAATTGCTTGAACTCGGGATGCAGAGGTTTCAGTGAGTCGAGATCC
>NW_022294040.1:0-1786 GCF_002776525.5 Piliocolobus tephrosceles | reverse complement strand
CACTGCAACCTCCAATTCCTAGGTTCAAGCAATTCTCCTGCCTCAGCCTTCTAAGTATCTGGGATTACAGGCATGCACCACCAAGCCCGGCTAAATTTTTGTATTTTTATTAGAAATGGGGTTTCACCATATTGGCCAGGCTCATCTTGAACTCCTGACCTCAAGTGATCCTCCCGCTTCAGCCTCCCAAAGTGCTGGGATTACAGGCATGAGCCCACCGCGCCCGGCCCAATGCCAAATATTCTTATTTGCTAAATTTGTCTAATAACCCAGGTTCTAGGACACAGGTCCATCAAGTCCCTCTAGGAACCAGCCCTGCGAAAAGCCTAAGGGTGCTGTGCTTGACACCCTGCCCTCACTGTTCCTTTCACACAGCCCTGGCAGCCTGCAGGACCTGAAGACATTGGCAAGGCTCCTAAAGCCTGTGAAGGGCTTCATGTCTACTGGGAACCCCCTACTTGCTATGAGGCCTGGAACTGTGGGGAAAAGAGAGATCAGTTACTGTGTCTATACAGAAAGAAGTAGACATAAGAGACTCCATTTTGTTCTGTATTTGAGATGCTGTTAATCTCTGACCCTACCCCCAACCTTGTCCTTGCAAGAGACATGTGCTGTGGTGACTCAAGGTTTAAAGGATTTTGGGCTGTGCAGGGTGTGCTTTGTTAAACAAGTGCCTGAAGGCAGTATGCTTGTGAAAAGTCATCACCATTCTCTTAATCTCAAGTACCCAGGGACACATACACTGCCAAAGGTCGCAGGGACCTCTGCATAGGAAAGCTAGGTATTGTCCAAGGTTTCTACCCATGTGATAGTCTGAAATATGGCCTCATGGGAAGGGAAAGACCTAATCGTCCCCCAGCCTGACACCTGTGAAGGGTCTGTGCTGAGGAGGATTAATATAAGAGGAAAGAAGGCCTCTTGGCAGTTGAGATAGAGAAAAGCATCTGTCTCCTGCCCATCCCTGGGCAATGGAACATCTCGGTGTAAAACACGATTGTATGTTCTATTTACTGAGATGGGAGAAAACCGCCTTAGGGCGAAAGGTGGGACTTGCTAGCGCAATGCTTCTCTTTATGCACTAAAAAGGTTTATGGAGATGTTTGCATATGCATATCAAGGCACGGCACTTTTCCTTAAACTTATGTCACAGAGATGTTTATTCATATGTCTTACTACTGACCTTCTGCCTACAATGATCCTATCATCCTGCCACTTCCCTTTTTCTAAGATGGTAAAGATAATGATCAATAAATGCTGAGGGAACTCAGAGACCGGTGCCAGCGCGGGTCCTCTGTATGCTGAGCGCCGGTCCCCTGGGCCCACTTTTTCTTTCTCTATACTTTGTCTCTGTGTCTCATTTCTTTTCTCAAGTCTCTCGTTCCACTTGACGAGAAACGCCCACAGGTGTAGAGGGGCAGGCCACCCCTTCAGGAACAATGTGCTGCCCTTCTCAGCCAGCATTCCTACCCCTGTAGAATGACATCGAACCAGGTTTCTGCTCCAAAGCAAGGACTGGCTGAGTCACAAGCCCTGGGGAGCTCCTTAACAAGCCCATTCCTAGGCTAAGCCTAAGATTCTGTTAGTAATCTTAAGTAAGCCTAAGATTCTGTTAGCCTAAGATTCCCAGGGTTGGGGCTGGGAATCTGGATTTTAAAAAAATCACTCCTCAGCCAGGCACAGTGGCTCATGCCTGTAATCCCAGCACTTTGGGAGGCCGAGGCAGGTGGATCACCTGAGGTCAGGAGTTCGAGACCAGCCTGGCCAACATGGTGAAACTCCGTCTCTA
>NW_022294039.1:0-3324 GCF_002776525.5 Piliocolobus tephrosceles | reverse complement strand
TCACCATAGGCTACGATGAGCTCCCAAGTATCACTTTCAAGAATCCAGAAAAAGAGTGTTAGCAAACTGCTTCCTGAGGAACAAGTTGTAACTCTGTGAGATGAATTCAGATATCACAAAGAAATTTCTCAGAAAGATTCTCTCTCGTTTTTAACTGATGATATTTCCTTTATCAGCGTAGGCCTCAGAGCGATCCAAAGTAACCTTTCTTAGGTTCTTCAAAGACAGTGTTAAAGGTCTGCTCCATGAAACATAAGCGTAACTCTGGGAGAAGAATTCAGACATCAACAAGATCAAAAAGAAGTTTCTAAGGAAGCTTCTTTCTAGTTTTTACATGAGGATATTTCCTTTGTCACTGTTAGCTTCATTGTGCCAAAAAATATCCCATTGCAGATTTCCAGAAAACTGTGTTAGCAAACTGTTGGCTGAAGACAAACGTGTAACTCTGTGAGTTGCATTCACACATCGCAATGCAGTTTCTCAGAAGCCTTCTTTGCAGTGTCTGTCTGAGGATATATCCTTTTTCATCATAGCCCTCAAAGTGCTCCCAAATATCACATGGCAGAATCCAAGACAAGACTGTTAGCAAACTGTTCCAAGAAGAGAAGGGTGGAACTCTGTGTGATGAAGTCACACATCAGAAAGCAATCTCTCAGAAAGCTATTCTCTAGTGGTTCTCTGAAGAGACTTTCTTTTTCACAATGGGCCTGAATTGGCTCCAAATATCACTGTGCAGATTCCACGAAAAGAGTGCTAGCAAACTGCTTCCTGAGGAATAAGTTGTAACTCTGTGATATGAATTCAGAGAGCCCAAAGAAATTTCTCAGAAGGCTTCTCTCCCGTTTCCAACTGATGATATTTTCTTTATCATGCTAGGCCTCAGATCGATCCAAAGTAACCTTTCTTAGGTCATTCAAAGACAGTGTTAAATGCCTGCTCCATGAAACATAAGTGTAACTCTGTGAGATGAATTCACACATCAACAAGAAGTTTCTGAGGAAGCTTCTTTCTAGTTTTCATATGAGGATATTTCCTATGTCACCGTTAGCTTCACTGCGCTAAGAAATATCCCACTGGAGATTTCCAGAAAACTGTGTTAGCAAACTGTTGGCTGAAGACAAACGTGTAACTCTGTGAGTTGCATTCACACATCGCAATGCAGTTTCTCAGAAGGCTTCTTTGCAGTGTCTCTGTGAGGATATATCCTTTTTCACCAGAGCCCTAAATGAGCTCCCAAATATCACTTTGCAGAATCCACGACAAGACTGTTAGCAAACTGTTCCAAGAAGGGAAGGGTGGAAATGTGTGTGATGAAGTCACACATCAGAAAGCAATCTCTCAGAAAGCTGTTCTCTAGTTGTTCTCTGAGGAGACTTGCTTTTTCACAGTGGGCCCGAATTGGCGCCCAAATATCACTGTGCAGATTCCACCAAAAGAGTGTTAGCAAACTGCTTCCTGAGGAATAATTAGTAAGTCTGTGAGATGAATTCAGAGATCATAAAAAAATTTCTCAGAAATAATCTCTCCCGTTTTTAACTGATGATATTTCCTTTAGCAGCGTAGGCCTCAGTGCGATGAAAAGTAACCTTTCTTAGGTTCTTCAAAGACAGAGCTAATGGCCTGCTCCATGAAACATCAGTGTAACTCTGTGAGATGAATTCACACATCAAAAGAAGTTTCTAGGGAGGATTCTTTCTAGTTTCCATTTGAGGATATATCCTTTGTCTCGATTAGCTTCACTGCGCTAAGAAATATCCCCCTGCAGATTTCCAGAACACTGTGTTAGCAAACTGTTGGCTGAAGACAACGTGTAACTCTGTGATTTGCATTCACACATGGCAATGCAGTTTCTCAGAAGGCTTCTTTCCAGTGTCTGTCTGAGGATATATCCTTTTTCACCATAGCCCTCAATGAGCTCCCAAATATCACCTTGCAGAGACCACGACAAGACTGTTAACAAACTGTTCCAAGAAGGGAAGGGTGGAACTCTGTGTGATGAAGTCACACATCAGAACGCAATGTCTCAGAAAGCTATTTTCTAGTTGTTCTCTGAGGATACCTGCTTGTTCACAATGGGTCCGAATTGGCTCCCAATTATCACTGTGCAGATTCCACGAAAAGAGTGTTTGCAAACTCCTTCCTGAGGAATAAGTTGTAACTCTGTGAGATGAATTCAGTGATCACAAAGAAATTTCTCAGAAACTTTCTCTCTCTGTTTTAACTGGTGATATTTCCTTTAGCAGCGGAGGCCTCAGAGCGATCCAAAGTAACCTTTCTTAGGTTCCTCAAAGACAGTGTTAATGGCCTGCTCCATGAAAAATAAGTGTAACTCTGTGAGATGAATTCACCCATCAACAAGAAGTTTCTAAGGAAGCTTCTTTCTAGTTTTCATATGAGGATATTTCCTTTTTCACCATTAGCTTCACTGCGCTAAGAATATCCACCTGCAGATTTCCAGAAAACTGTGTTAGCAAACTGTTGGCTGAAGACAACGTGGAACTCTGTGAGTTGAATTCACACATGGCAATGCAGTTTCTCAGAAGGCTTCTTTCCAGTGTCTGTCTGAGGATATATCCTTTTTCACCATAGCCCTCAATGAGCTCCCAAATATCACATTGCAGAATCCACGACAAGACTGTTAGCAAACTGTTCCAAGAAGGGAAAATGGAACTCTGTGTGATGAAGTCACACATCAGATAGCAATCTCTCAGAAAGGTATTCTCTAGTTGTTCTCTGAGGATACTTGCTTTTTCACAATGGAGCCGAAATGGCTCCCAAATATCACTGTGCAGATTCCCCGAAAAGAGTGTTAGCAAACTGCTTCCTGAGGAATAAGTTGTAACTCTGTGAGATGAATTCAGAGATCGTAAAGAAATTTCTCAGAAAGCTTCTCTCTCATCTTTAACTGATGATATTTCCTTTATCAGCAGAGACCTCAAAGCGATCCAAAGTACCCTTTCTTAGGTTCTTCAAAGACAGTGTTAAAGGCCTGCTCCATGAAACGTAAGTGTAACTCTGCGAGATGAATTCACACATCAACAAGAAGTTTCTAAGGAAGCTTCCTTCTAGCTTTCATATGAGGATATTTCCTTTTTCACCATTAGCTTCACTGTGCTAAGATATATCGCTTTGGAGATTACCAGAAAACTGTGTTAGCAAACTGTTGGCTGAAGACAAACGTGTAACTCTGTGAGTTGCATTCACACATCGCAATGCAGTTTCTCAGAAGGCTTCTTTGCAGTGTCTGTCTGAGGATATATCCTTTTTCACCATAGCCCTCTGTGTGCTCCCAAATATCACATTGCAGAATCCATGACAAGACTG
>NW_022294038.1:0-4755 GCF_002776525.5 Piliocolobus tephrosceles | reverse complement strand
CCCTAGTGGGGGATGTCTCCCAGTTAGGCTACTCAGGGGTCAGTGACTCACTTGAGCAGGCAGACTGCCCCTTCTCAGATCTCAACCTCCGTGTTGGGAGATCCCCTGCTCTCTTCAAAGCTGTCAGACAGAGTCGTTCGCGTTTCACAGGCTTCTACTCCTTTAGCTGAGCCCTGTCCCCAGAGGCGCAGTCTACAGAGACAGGCAGGTTTCCTTGAGCTGCTGTGAGCTCCACCCAGTTCCAGCTTCCCAGCGGCTTTAGTTACCTACTTAAGCCTCAGCGATGGCGGGCGCCCCTCCCCCAGCCTCGCTGCTGCCTTGCGGTTAGATTGCCGCAGACTGCTGTGTTAGCAAGGAGAGAGGCTCCGTGGGCGTGGGACCCTCCTGGCCAGGTGTGGGATACAATCTCCGGTGTGCCGGTGTTACAGCGCAGTATTGGGGTGGGAGTTACCCGATTTTCCAGGTGTTGTGTGTCTCAGTTCCCCTGGCTAGGAAAAGGGACTCCCTTCCCCCTCGCGCTTCCCAGGTGAGGCGATGCCTCGCCCTGCTTCAGCTCTCGCTGGTCGGGCTGCAGCAGCTGACCAGCACCGATTGTCCGGCACTCCCGAGTGAGATGACCCCAGTACCTCAGTTGAAAATGCAGAAATCGCCGGTCTTCTGTGTCGCTCGCGCTGGGAGTTGGAGACTGAAGCTGCTCCTATTCGGCCATCTTGCTCCGCCAGCACCATTTATTAAATAGGGAATCCTTTCCCCATTTCTTGTTTTTGTCTGGTTTGTCAAAGATCTGATGGCTGTAGATGTGTAGTATTAAGAAACTCAATCACCACACGTGTTTTTTTTTTTTTTTTTTTTTTTTTAACTCTGTTCGTTTAAAGTCCGTTTTGTGTGAAATTAGAATTGCAAACTCTGCTTTTTTCGATTTTCAATTTTATTGGTGGATTTTCCTTCATCCCTTTATTTTAAGCCTATGGGTGTTATTACAGGTGAGATAGATCTCTTACCAGTCCTATTCGACTGGCAAGATGGCAGTCCCACATGGAACTGTGAGTCCAGTAAACCTCTTTTTCTTCAAAAATTACCCAGTATCATATTAGTTCTAACATTTAAGTCTCTAATCCATCTTGAATTAATTTTCGTATAAGCAGTAAGGAAAGGATCCAGTTTCAGCTTTCTACTTATGGCTAGCCAATTTTCCCAGCACCATTTATTAAACAGGGAATCCTTTCCCCATTTCTTGTTTCTCTCAGGTTTGTCAAAGATCAGATGGCTGTAGATGTGTGGTATTATTTGTGAGGACTCTGTTCTGTTCCATTGGTCTATATCTCTGTTTTGGTACCAGTACCATGCTGTTTTGGTTACTGTAGCCTTGTAGTATAATTTGAAGTCAGGTAGCGTGATGTCTCCAGCTTTGTTCTTTTGACTTAGGATTGTCTTGGCAATGCGGGCTCTTTTTTGGTTCCATATGAAATTTAAAGCAGTTTTTTTTCAATTCTGTGAAGAAACTCATTGGTAGCTTGATGGGAATGGCGTTGAATTTATAAAAAATTTTGGGCAGTATGGCCATTTTCACGATATTGATTCTTCCTATCCATGAGCATGGTATGTTCCTCCATTTGTTAGTGTACTCTTTTATTTCACTGAGCAGTGGTTTGTAGTTCTCCTTGAAGAGGTCCTTTACATCCCTTGTAAGTCAGATTCCTAGGTATTTTATTCTCTCTGAAGCAATTGTGAATGGAAGTTCATTCATAATTTGGCTCTCTGTTTGTCTGTTACTGGTGTATAAGAATTCTTGTGATTTTTGCACATTAATTTTGTATCCTGAGACATTGCTGAAGTTGCTTATCAGCTTAAGGAGATTTTGGGCTGAGACAATGGGGTTTTCTAAATATACAATCATGTCATCTGCAAACAGGGACAATTTGACTTCTTCTTCTCCTAACTGGATACCCTTTATTTCTTTCTCTTGTCTGATTGCCCTAGCCAGAACTTCCAACACTATTTGAATAGGAGGGGTGAGAGAGGCCATCCCTGTCTTGTGCCAGTTTTCAAAGGGAATTTTTCCAGTTTTTTCCCATTCAGTATGATATTAGCTGTGGGTTTGTCATAAATAGCTCTTATTATTTTGAGGTACGTTCCATCAATACCGAATTTATTGAGCGTTTTTGGCATGAAGGGCTTTTGAATTTTGTCAAAAGCCTTTTCTGCATCTATTGAGATAATCATGTGGTTCTTGTCTTTGGTTCTGTTGATATGCTGGATTACATTGATTGATTTGCGAATGTTGAACCAGCCTTGCATCCCAGGGATGAAGCCCACTTGATCATGGTGGATAAGCTTTTTCATGTGCTGCTGAATCTGGTTTGCCAGTATTTTATTGAGGATTTTTGCATTGATGTTCATCAGGGATATTGGTCTAAAATTCTCTTTTTTTGTGTGTGTCTCTGCCAGGCTTTGGTATCAGGATGATGTTGGCCTCATAAAATGAGTTAGGGAGGATTCCCTCTTTTTCGATTGATTGGAATAGTTTCAGAAGGAATGGTACCACCTCCTCTTTGTACCTCTGGTAGAATTCAGCTGTGAATGCATCTGGTCCTGGACTTTTTTTGGTTGGTAGGCTATTAAATATTGTCTCAATTTCAGAGGCTGCTATTGGTCTATTCAGGGATTCAACTTCTTCCTGGTTTAGTCTTGGAAGAGTGTAAGTGTCCAGGAAATTATCCATTTCTTCTAGATTTTCTAGTTGATTTGCATAGAGGTGTTTATAGTATTCTCTGATAGTAGTTTGTATTTCTGTGGGGTCGGTGGTGATATCCCCTTTATCATTTTTTATTGCATCTATTTGATACCTCTCTCTTTTCTTCTTTATTAGTCTTGCTAGCGGTCTGTCAATTTTGTTGATCTTTTCAAAAAACCAACTCCTGGATTCATTGATTTTTTGGAGGGTTTTTTGTGTCTCTATCTCCTTCAGTTCTGCTCTGATCTTAGTTATTTCTTGCTTTCTGCTAGCTTTTGAATGTGTTTGCTCTTGCCTCTCTAGTTCTTTTAACTGTGATGTTAGAGTGTCAATTTTAGATCTTTCCAGCTTTCTCTTGTGGGCATTTAGTGCTATAAATTTCCCTCTACACACTGCTTTAAATGTGTCCCAGAGATTCTGGTATGCTGTATCTTTGTTCTCATTGGTTTCAAAGAACATCTTTAATTTCTACCTTCATTTCGTTATGTACCCAGTAGTCATTCAGGAGCAGGTTGTTCATTTTCCATGTAGTTGAGTGGTTTTGATTGAGTATCTTAGTCCTGAGTTCTAGTTTGATTGCACTGTGGTCTGAGAGACAGCTTGTTATAATTTCTGTTCTTGTACATTTGCTAAGGAGTGCTTTACTTCCAATTATGTGGTCAATTTTGGAATAAGTGCGATGTGGTGCAGAGAAGAATGTATATTCTGTTGACTTGGGGTGGAGAGTTCTATAGATGTCTATTAGGTCCGCTTGGTGCAGAGATGAGTTCAATTCCTGGATATCCTTGTTAACTTTCTGTCTCTTTGATCTCTCTAATGTTGACAGTGGGGTGTTGAAGTCTCCCATTATTATTGTATGAGAGTCTACGTCTCTTTGTAAGTCTCTAAGGACTTGCTTTATGAATCTGGGTGCTCCTGTATTGAGTGCATATATATTTACGATCGTTAGCTCTTCCTGTTGAATTGATCCCTTTACCATTATGTAATGGCCTTCTTTGTCTCTTTTGATCTTTGATGGTTTAAAGTCTATTTTATCAGAGACTAGTATTGCAACCACTGCTATTTTTTTTGTTCTCCATTTGCTTGGTAGATCTTCCTCCATCCCTTTATTTTGAGCCTATGTATGTCTCTGCATGTGAGATGGGTCTCCTGAGTACAGCAGACTGATGCGTCTTGACTCTTTATCCAGTTTGCCAGTCTGTGTCTTTTAATTGGAGCATTTAGTCCATTAACATTTAAGGTTAATATTGTTTTTTTTTCTTTTTTTTTATTTTTCAGTATATATTCATGTACATATTTTCAAATGTTCATGTTTTCTTTTCATTTATGTATTTATTTATTTTTATTGTACTTTAAGTTCTAGGGTACATGTGCATAACGTGCAGGTTTGTTACATATGTATACATGTGCCATGTTGGTGTGCTGCACCCATCAACTCGTCAGCACCCATCAATTCTTCATTTATATCAGGTATAACTCCTCAATGCAATCCCTCCCCCCTCCCCCCTCCCCATGATAGGCCCCATTGTGTGATGTTCCCCTTCCCGAGTCCAAGTGAGCTCATTGTTCAGTTCCCACCTATGAGTGAGAACATGCGGTGTTTGGTTTTCTCTTCTTGTGATAGTTTGCTAAGAATGATGGTTTCCAGCTGCATCCATGTCCTTACAGAAATAATGCCACACATCTACAACCATCTGATCTTTGACAAACCTGACAAAAACAAGAAATGGGGAAAGGATTCCCTATTTAATGAATGGTGCTGGGAAAATTGGCTAGCCATAAGTAGAAAGCTGAAACTGGATCCTTTCCTTACTCCTTATACAAGGATTAATTCAAGATGGATTAGAGACTTAAATGTTAGACCTAATACCATAAAAACCCTAGAAGAAAATCTAGGTAGTACCATTCGGGACATAGGCATGGGCAAGGACTTCATGTCTAAAACACCAAAAGCAACGGCAGCAAAAGCCAAAATTGACAAATGGGATCTAATTAAACTAAAGAGCTTCTGCACAGCAAAA
>NW_022294037.1:0-18648 GCF_002776525.5 Piliocolobus tephrosceles | reverse complement strand
ATCATTCTTAGCAAACTATCACAAGAAGAGAAAACCAAACACCGCATGTTCTCACTCATAGGTGGGAACTGAACAATGAGCTCACTTGGACTCGGGAAGGGGAACATCACACACTGGGGCCTGTCATGGGGAGGGGGGAGGGGGGAGGGATTGCATTGGGGAGTTATACCTGATATAAATGATGAATTGATGGGTGCTGACGAGTTGATGGGTGCAGCACACCAACATGGCACATGTATACATATGTAACAAACCTGCACATTATGTACATGTACCCTAGAACTTAAAGTATAATAATAATAAAAAAAAAATCATCCAACCCACATCACCCATAGCCACGGCTCTCCTGCGGGGCTAATTAAGTCTAGTATTGGCAGCACGTTTGACCTCTATCCCCCCACTCCCCTGTTGCGTCCTGCACTTCCAGCCATTCTTTGTTTCAGATGGATCCTTTGTTTGGGGCCATGACAAAACACAAGAATTAAACTTTACTGAGAAAAGAAAAAAAAAACAAAAACTTTTCTTATGTTACACAGTTTGGAAACTCCATCATGCATGGATCCATGCAGGGCCATTCAGGAGAACATTCAGGCCTACATTGAAACAGGAGATATCTTCAGATAAAAACTGGACAGAAGCTTTCTGAGCAACTGCTTTGTGATGTATGCACTCCACTCAGGGATTTATACCTCTTTTCTCACAAGGCAGTGTTTGAACACTGTTCCTGTGAAACCGAAAAAGTGATAGTTTGGAATGCATTGAGGACTATGGTGAATAGTGAAATATACAGAAATAAAATCGAGGAAGAAGCTTTCCCAGAATCTGCTCTCTGATATGTACATTCACTTCATAGAGTTAATGCTTACTCTATGTTGCCAAGCTTCGAAACTCTCTTTAAAGAATCTGAAGGGATATTTAGTGACGCCCAGAGGCTTGTGGTGAGCGAGCAAATGTCTTCCGATGACACCTGCAGAGAAACGTTCTGAGCCACTGCTTTGCGATGTGTGTATTTGTCTCATAGAGTTAAACCATTCTTTGGCTTGAGCACATTCGGGTGTATAGGCATGGCACTAGTGAAAAAGGAAATATCTTCAGACAAAAACTGGAACAATATATCTGTGAACCTGCTTTGTGTTACCTATGTTTATTCACCTCTCATAGTTAAAACTTTTCTTGTATTATGCAGTTTGGAAACTCTGTCATAAATGGATCCACGAAGGGACATTCGGGAGCACATTGAGGCCTATGGTGAAAGAGGAGATATCTTCAGATAAAAACTGGATAGAAGATCTCTGAGGAACTACTTTTGACGCATGCATCCCATTCAGGATTTATACCTCTTTTCTCTCAAGGCAGTGTTTGAACACAGTTCCTGTGAAATCGAAAATGTGATATTTCGGAGCACATTGAGGACTATGGCGAATACGAAAATATACTGAAATAAAATCGAGGAACAAGCGTTTCAAGAATCTGCTCTCTGATATGTGCATTCACTTCACAGAGTTAATGCTTACTCTATGTTGCCCAGTCTCGTAATTCTGTCTTGGAAGAATCTGTGAAGGGATATTTAGTGATGCCCGGAGGCTTGTGGTGAGTGAGCAAACGTCTTCTGATGAAACTTGCAGAGAATCTTTCTGAGCACCTGCTTCACGATGTGTGTATTCGTCTCATAGAGTTAAACCATTGTTGTATTGAGCAGCTTGAAATCATTGTTTTTGTGGAATCTGTGAAAGGACATATGGGAACGATCCTTAGAATATGGAGAAAGAAATATCCTCAGGTAAAACACAGAAGGAAGCTTTCTGTGAAACTTCTCTGTGTCGTCTTAATTCCTCTCACTCTCTTAAGCCTCTCTTTTCATTGAGCAGTTTTCTAACCGTGTGTATGTTTAGCGTATGCTGAGATATTTGGGAACACTTTGAGGCAAATGGTGAAAAAGGAAAAATGTTCAGACCGAAACTGGAGAGAAGCATTCTGAGGAACTGCTTTGTGACTTGTGCATTCCACTCACAGTGTTATACCTCTCTTCACATACAGCATCGGGGAAACCCTTTTGGAGAAACAGGTATCAAATGATATTCGGGAGCATGTTGATGCCGATGATGAAAAGGGAAATGGCCTCAGACAAAAAATATAAAGAAGCCCTCTAGGAAACTACTCTGTGATATGTGTAATCGGCTGACATAGATAAAGCTTTCTTTACATTAAGCAGCTTGGAAACTGTCATGGATGGATCCATGAAGGAGCCTTCGGGAGCACATTCAGGCCTACAGTGAAAAAGGAAATATCTTCAGATAAATACTGGAAAGAAGGTTTTTTGTTAATCTGCTTTTGTCATGTTCATTCATCTCACATATGTGAAGCTTACTTTACCTTATGCAGCTTGGAAACTCCCTCGTAGATGAGTCCACGAAAGTATATTTGGGATCACATTGGGGCCTATGTTGAAATAGGAAATGTATTCAGTTAAAATCTGCAGAGAAGCTTTCTGAGAAACTGCTTGGTGATATGAGCATTCCACTCAGGGAGATATAACTTTCTTATCATAGGGCACATTTTGAACACTGTTCTTGTAAAACCTAAAGAGTGATATTCGGAGCCCATTGAAGACTGTGGCAAAAAGTGAAATGTCGTCCAATAAAACACAGAAAGAAGCACTTGAAGAAACTGCTCTCTGACATGTCCATTGTTTTCACAGGATTAAAGCTTCCTTTACATTTCCCAGGTTGCAAGTCGGTCTTTGAGGGTTCTGCGAAGGGATAGTAATTGGCAACGGGAGGACTGTGTCGAGCAAGGAAATATCTTCCATCAAAAATCGGATAGAATCCTTCTGTCCAATTCTTTTGTGATGTTTGTATTCATCTCATTGAGCTAAATCACTCTGTGGATTAAGCAGCTTGAAATCACTGTTTCTGTGGAATCTTAGAAAGGACATGTGGAAACATTCTTTAGAATATACTGAAAAAGAAAAAACCACAGAAAGAAACCAGAAGGAAGCTTTCTGTGGACTTCGGTCTTTGAGGTTTCTGCAAAAGGATAGTAAGTGGCAACCAGAGGCCTGTGTCAAGCAAGGAAATGTCTTCCATCGAATATTTGAGAGAAGTCTTCTGCGCAAGTCTTTTTTGAAGTTAGCATTCATTTCATGGAGGAAAATCGTTTTTTGGATTGAGTAGTTTGAAATCACTGTTTCTGTGGAATCTGACAAAGGACATTTGGAAACGCTCTTTAGAATATCCTGAAAAATAAATAACCTCAGAGAGAAACCAGAGGGAATCTTTCTGTCAAACTGCTCTGTGTCACGTGAATTCCGCTCATGCAGTTAATCTTTTCATTTCATTGAGCAGTATCATAACACTGTTTTGTTTAGTCTGCCAAGGGATATTCAGGACCACTTTGTGGCTTACATTGAGAAAGGAAATATCTTCACATAGAAACAGGAGAGAGGCTTTCAGAGGAGCTGCTTTGTGTCATTTGCATTCCACTCACAGAATTCCACTCACATAATGACATGTGCCTTCCACTCACGATTCTTCTCCTAGAGGATTCCGAAATATCTTTTGGAGAAAAATCTACCAAGAGACAGTCAGGAGTGTAGGGATGGCTATGGTGAAAAAGGAAATATCCTCAGACAAAAACTGGAAAGAAGATTTCTGTGAAATTGCTTGTGTTAGCTATATTTATTCACCTAGCATAGTTGAAACTTTTCTTATATTACACAGTTTGGAAACTCTGTCATGCACGGATCCTCGAAGAGACATTTGGGAGCACATTCAGGCCTATGGTGAAGGAAGAGATATCTTCAGATAAAAAATGGAGAGAATATTTCTGAGAAACGACTTTGTGATATATGCATTCGACTCAGGGAGATACACCTCTTTCCTCATAAGGCAGTGTTTGATCACTGTTCCTGTGAAACCAAAAAAGTGATATTTCAGAGCGCATTGAGGACTATGGCGAATAGTGAAATACACTGAAATAAAATCGATGAAGAAGCGTTCCAAGAATCTGCTCTCTGATATGTGCATTCACTTCACAGAGTTAATGCTTACTCTATGTTGCCCTGTTTCGAAACTCTGTCTTGGAAGGATCTGTGAAGTGATATTTAGTGACGACTGGAGGCTTGTGTTGAGCAAGGAAACGTCTTTCAATGAAACCTGCAGAGAAACATTCTGAGCAACTACTTTGCGATGTGTGTATTCGTCTCATAGAGTTAAACCATTCTGTGTATTGAACAGCTTGAAATCACTGTTTTTGTGGAATCTGAGGGAGGACATTTGGGAACAATCCTTAGAACTTCGAGAAAGAAATATCCTCAGGTAAAATCCCGAAGGAAGCTTTCTGTGAAACTGCTCTGTGTCATCTTAATGGCTCTAACTCAGTTAAGCCCCTCTTTTCATTGAGCAGTTTTCTAATCCTGTGTATGCTTAGTGTGTGACAGGATATTCGGGAGCACTTTGAGGCTTACAGTGAAAATGGAAATATGTTCAGACCGAAACTGGAAAGAAGCTTTCCTAGGAACTGCTTTGTCTCATCTGCATTCCAGTCAGAATGTTATACCTCTCTTCTCGTAAAGCGTCAGGGGAAGCCTTTTGGAGGAACAGGTACTAAGTGTTATTTGGGAACATGTTGATGCCGATGGTGAAAAGGGAAATAGCCTCAGAGAAAAACTGGAAAGAAGCTTATCAGGAAACTACTCTGTGATATGTGTAATAATCTCGCACAGATAAAGCTTTCTTTACATTACGCACCTTGGAAACTGCCATGGACGGATCCAGAAGGGACCTTCCGGAGCCCATTCAGGACTGGGGTGAAAAGAAACCTCCTCAGATAAAAACTGGAAGGAAGGTTTCTGTGAATTCGTTTTTGCTATGTTTATTCATCTCACAGAGGTGAAGCTTTCTTTACATTATACAGCTTGGAAACTCCCTCTTGGATGGATCCGTGAAGGGATATTTGGGATCATATTCGGGCCTATGGTGAAATAGGAATTATAGTCAGATAAAAACTGGAGAGAAGCTTTCTGAGAAACTGCTTGGTGATGTTTGCATTCCACTCAGGGAGTTGTAACTTCCTTCTCATAAGCCACAGTTTCAACACTCTTCCTGGAAAACCAAAAGAGAGATATTCGAAGTGCATTGAAGACTATGGCAAAAAGTGAAATGTAATCCAATAAAAAACAGAAAGAAGCACTCGAAGAAACTGCTCTCTGACATATCCATTCTTTTCACAGGGTTAAAGCTTACTCTACATTTCCCAGTTTGAAAGTCGGTCTTTGAGGGTTCTGCGAGGGATCGTAAGTGGCAACTGGAGGCCTGTGTTGAGCAAGAAAATGTCTTCCATCAAAAATTGCAGAGAAGCTTTATGCGCACAGTTTTGCGAAGTTTGTGCTCATCTCATAGAGTTAAATCATGCTTTGGATTGAGTAGTTTGAAATCCCTGTTTCTGTGGAATCTGAGAAAGGACATTTGGAAACGCCCTTTAGAATATCATGAAAAAGAAATAGGCTCAAAGAGAAACCAGAAGGAAGCTTTCTGTGAAACTGCTCTGTCACGTGAATTCTGCTCACAGAGTTATGCTTCTTTTTTCATTGAGCAGTATCATACCACCGTTTTTGTTTAGTCTGCAAATTGATATTCAGGAGCGCTTTGACGTTTATGGTGAGAAAGGACACCTCTCCAGATAGAAACTGGAGAGAAGCCTTCTGAGGAACAGCTTTGTGAAGTGTGCATTCCACTCATAGAATTCTACTCACAGAATGACGTGTGCATTCCACTCACAGAATGACGTGTGCATTCCACTCACCTTTCTTCTCCTAGAGGATTCCGGGATCCCTTTTCGAGAAAAAGCTACCAAGCGACATTCAGGAGTATGGGGGTGGCTATGGTGAAAAAGGAAATATCCTCAGACAAAAACCGGAAAGAAGATTTCTGTGGAACTGCTTTGTGTTCGACGTATTTATTCATCTCACATAGTTAAAACTTTTCTTATATTACTCAGTTTGGAAACTCCCTCATGCACGTATCCGTGAAGGGACTTTCGGGAGCACATTCTGGCCTATGGTGAAAGAGGAGATATATTCAGATAGAAAGTGGATAGAGGCTTTCTGAGAAACGATTGTGTGATGTATGCATTCCACTCAGGTAGTTATACTTCTTTTCTCACAAGGCAGTGTTTGAACACTGTTCCTTTGAAATAAAAAAAGTGATATTTTGGAGCGCATTGAGGACTATGGTGAATAGTGAAATATACTGAAATAAAATCGAAGAAGAAGCATTCCAAGAATCTGCTCTCTGATATGTGAATTCACTTGACAGAGTTAATGCTTACTCTAAGTTGACCAGTTTCGAAACTCTGTCTTTGAAGTATCTGTGAAGGGATATTTAGTGACACCCCGAGGCTTGTGGTGAGCCAGAAAACGTCTTCTGATGAAACCTGCAGAGAAACTTTCTGAGCAACAGCTTTGTGATATGTGTATTTGTCTCAAAGAGTTAAACCATTCTTTGCATTGAACAGCTTGAAATCACTGTTCTTGTGAAATCTGAGGAAGGACCTTTGGGAACGATACCTAGAATATGAAGAAATAAGTATCCTCAGGTAAAATCCAGAAGGTAGTTTTCTGTGAATCTGCTCTGTGTTGTCTTAATACCTCTCACTCAGTTATGCCTCTCTTTTCATTGAGCAGTTTTATAACCCTGTGTGTTTAGCATTTGATTCGATATTCGGGAGCACTTTGAGGCTTACGGTGAAAAAGGAAATATGTTCAGACTGAAACTTGGAGAAGCTTTCCAAGGAACTGCTTTGTCTCAGGTGCATTCCAGTCAGAGTGTTATACCTTTCTTCTCTTACAGCGTCGGGGAAACCCTTTTGGGGGAACATGTACCAAGTGATATTCTGGAGCATGTTGATGCCGATGGTGGAAAGGGAAATAGCCTCAGAGAAAAACTGGAAAGAAGCTTTATAGGAAACTACTCTTTGATACGTGTAATCATCTCGCATAGATAAAGCTTTCTTTACATTATGCAACTTGGAAACTGCCATGGACGGATCCAGAAGGGAGTTTCCAGAGCCTGTTCAGGACTGTGGTGAAAAAGAAAATCTCTTCAGATAAAACCTGGAAGGAAGGTTTCTGTGAATTTACTTTTTGCTATGCTTATTCATCTCACAGAGATGAAGCTTTCTTTACATTATACAGCTTGGAAACTCCCGCTTGGATGGATCCGCAAAGGGATATTTGGATCATATTCAGGCCTATGGTGAAATAGGAAATATAGTCAGATAAAAACTGGAGACAAACATTCTGATACACTGCTTGGTGACGTGTGCATTCCACTCAGGGAGTAATAACTTTCTCCCTCCTGTAAAACCAAAGGAGTGATATTCGGAGCACACAGAAGACTATGGCCAAATTGAAATGCCCAATAAAAAAGAGAAAGAAGCACTCGAAGGAACTGCTCTCTAACTTGTCCATTTTTACACAGGGTTAAAGCTTACTTTACATTTCCCAGTTTGAAAGTCGGTCTTTCAGGGTATTGCCAAGGGATAGTAAGTGGCAACCAGAGGCCTGTGTCAAGCAAGGAATTGTCTTCCATCGAATATTTGAGAGAAGCTTTCTGCACAACTATTTTGTGAAGTTTGTGTTCATCTAATAGAGTTAAATCGTTCTTTGGATTGAGTAGTTTGAATTCCCTGTTTCTGTGGAATCTGAGAAAGGACATTTGGAAACACTCTTTAGAATATCCTGAAAAAGAAATAACCTCAGAGAGAAACAAGAAGGAAGATTTCTGTGAAACTCCTCTGTGTCTTGTGAATTCCGCTCACACAGTTAAGCTTCTCTCTTCATTGAGCAGTATCATAACACTGTTTTTGTTTACTCTGCAAAGGGATATTCAGGAGTGCTTTGAGGCTTACAGTGAGAAAGGAAACATCTTCAGAAAGAAACTGGAGAGAAGCTTTCTGAGGACCTGCTTTGTGACGTGTGCATTCCACTCACAGAATTCCACTCACAGAATGATGTGCGCATTCCACTCACAGAAAGACGTGTGCATTCCACTCACCTTTCTTCTCCTAGAGCATTCCGGAATCCCTTTTGGAGAAAAAGCTACCAAGAGACATTCGAGAGTCTATGCATGGCTATGGTGAAAAAGTAAATATCCTCAGACTGCAAAGAAGATTTCTGTGAAACTGCTTTGTTTTAGATACTTTTATTCATCTCGCATAGTTAATACTTTTCATATATTATGCAGTTTGGAAACTCTGTCATGCATGGATCTGAGAAGTGACATTCGGGAGCACATTCAGGCCTATGGTGAAAGAGGAGAAATCTTCAGATAAAAAGTGGATAGAAGCTTTGTGAGAAGACACTTTGTGATGTATGCATTCCTCTCAGGGAGTTTTACCTCTTTTCTCACAAGGCAGTGTTTGTGCACTCTTCCTGTGAAACCAAAAAAGTGATATTTTGGAGCGCATTGAGGACTATAGCCAATAGTGAAATATACTGAAATAAAATCGAGAAACAAGCATTCCAAGAATTTGCTCTCTGATATGTGCATTCACTTCACAGTGTTAATGCTTACTCTATGTTGCCCAGTTTCGAAACTCTGTCTTTGAAGAATCTGTGAAGGGATATTTAGTGACGCCCGGAGTCTTGATGTGAGCAAGGAAACTTCTTCGCTGAAAAATCTAGAGAAAATGTCTGAGCAATTACTTTGTGATGTGTGTATTCGTCTCATGGATTTAACCATTCTTTGGATTGAGCAGCTTGAAATCACTGTTTTTGTGGAATCTGAGGAACGACCTTTGGGAACGATACCTAGAATATGGAGAAAGAAGTATCCTCAGGTAAAATCCAAAAGGTAGCTTTTGGTGAATCTGCTCTGTGTCATCTTAATTCCTCTCACTCAGATAAGCCTTTCTTTTCATTGAGCAGTTTTATATCCCTGTGTATGTTAGCGTGTGATGCGGTATCCACAAAAGAGAAGCAGTTAAGCTTCTCTTTTCATTGAGGAGTATCATAAGACTGTTTTTGTTTAGTCTGCGAAAGGATATTCAGGAGCACTTGAGGCTTACTGTGAGAAAGGAAACGTCTTCAGATAGAAACTGGAGAGAAGCTTTCTGAGGAGCTGCTTTGTGATGTGTGCATCACACTCACAGAATTCCATTCACAGACTGACGTGTGCATTCCACTCACAGAATGACGTGTGCATACCACTCACCTTTCTTCTCCTAGAGGATTCCGGAATCCGTTTGGAAGGAAAAGCTACCAAAGTACATTCAGGAGTATAGGGATGGCTATGGTGAAAAAGGAAATATCCTCAGACAAAAACTGGAAAGAAGATTTCTGTGAAACTGCTTTGTGTTAGATATATTTATTAATCTCGCATAGTTAAAACTTTTCTTATATTATGCAGTTTGGAAACTCCCTCATGCACGTATCTGTGAAGGGACATTCGGGAGCACATTCAGGCCTATGGTGAAAGAGGAGATATTTTCAGATAAAAAGTGGAGAGAAGCTTTCTGAGAAACGACTTTGTGATGTATACATTCCACTCAAGTAGTTATACATCTTTGCTCACAAGTCAGTGTTTGAACACAGTTCCTGTGAAATTGAAAAGGTGTTATTTCGGAGTGCATTGACGACTATGGTGAATAGTGAAATATATTGAAATAAAATCGTGGAAGAAGCGTTCCAAGAATCTGCTCTCTGATATGTGCGTTCACTTCACAGAGTTAATGCTTACTCTGTGTTGCCCAATTACGAAGCTCTGTCTTTGGAGAATCTGTGAAGGGATATTTAGTGATGCCCGTTGGCCCTTGGTGAGCAAGGAAATGGCTTCCATTAAAACCTGTAGAGAAACTTTGTGAGCAACTGCTTTGTGATGTGTGAATTTGCCTCATAGAGTTAAAACATTCTTTGGATTGAACAGCTTGAAATCACTGCTTTTGTTGAATCTGAGGAAGGACATGAGGGAACCATCTTTAGTACATGGAGAAAGAAATATCCTCAGGTTGAATCCAAAAGGAAGCTTTCTGTGAAACTGCTTGTGTCGTCTTAATGGCTCTCACTCAGTTAAGCCCCTCCTTTCATTGAGCAGTTTTCTAACCCTCTGCATGCTTAGCGTGTGACGGGATATTCGGGAGCACTTTGAGGCTTACAGTGAGAAAGGAAATATGTTCAGACCAAAACTGGAGAGAAGCTTTCCGAGGAACTGCCTTGTGACCTGTGCATTCCACTCACAGTGTTATATCTCTCTTCTCATACAGCGTCGGGGAAACCCTCTTGGGGAAAGAGGTACCAAGTGATATTCGGGAGCACGTTGATGCCGATGGTGAAAACTGAAATAGCCTCAGATTAAAACTGGAAAATGCTTCCTAGGAAACTACTCTGTAATATGTGTAATCATCTCACATAGATAATGCTTTCTTTACATTACACAGCTTCTCAACTGTCATGGATATATCCACAAAGGGACTTTTGGGAGCACTTTGTGGAGTATGGTGAAAAACAAAATATCTTCAGGTAAAAACGGGAAAGAAGTTTTCTGTGAATCTGCTTTTTGTTATATTTATTCATCTCACATATAGGAAGCTTTCTTTGCATTACACAGCTTGGAAAATCCCTCGTGGATGGATCAGCAAAGATATTTGGGATCACATTTGGGAGTATGGTGAAATAGGAAATATAGTCAGACAAAACGGGAGAGAAGCTTTCTGGGAAACTTCTTGGTGACGTGTGCATTCCACTCAATGAGTTATAACTTTCTTCTCATAAGGCACAATTTGAACACTGTTCCTGTAAAAGCAAAAGAGTGATATTCGGAGCACATTGAAGACTATGGCAAAATTTAAATGTGCAATAAAAAACAGCAAGTAGCACTCGAAAAAACTGCTCTCTGACATGTATATTTTTACACAGGGTGAAAGCTTACTCTACATTTCCCAGTTTGAAAGTCGGTCTCTGATGGTTCTGTGACGGGATAGAAGTGGCAACCAGAGGCCTGTGACGAGCAAGGAAATGTCTTCCATCGAATATTTGAGAGAAGTTTTCTGCACAACTCTTTTGTGAAGTTTGTGCTCATCTCATCAAGTTAAATCATTCTTTAGATTGAGTAGTTTGAAATCACTGTTCCTGTGGAATCTGAGAAAGGACATTTGGAAACGCTATTTAGAATATCCTGAAAAGGAAGTAACCTCAGAAAGAAACCAGAGGGAAGCTTTCTGTGAAACTGCTCTGTGTCACGTGAATTCCACTCAAACAGTTAAGCTTCTCTTTTCATTGAGCTGTATGATAACACTGTTTCTGTTTAGTCTGTGAAGGGATATTCAGGAGCACCTTGAGGTTTACAGTGAGAAAGGAAACATCTTCAGATAGAAACTGCAGACAAGCTGTCTGAGGAGCTGATTTGTGACATGTGCATTACACTCACAAAATTGCACTCACAGTATGACATGTGCATTCCACTCACAGAATGACGTGTGCATACTACTCACCTTTCTTCTCCTAGATGATTCTGGAATCCCTTTTGGAGAAAAAGCTACCAAGAGACATTCGGGAGTATAGGGATGGCTATGGTGAAAAAGGAAATATCCTCAGACAAAAACTGGAAAGAAGATTTCTGTGAAACTGCTTTGTGTTAGATATATTTATTCATCTCGCATAGTTAAACCTTTTCTTGTATTACGCAGTTGGGAAACTCCGTCATGCACTGATCTGTGAAGAGACATTCAGGAGCACATTCAGGCCGACGGTGGAAGAGGAGATAGCTTCAGATAAAAAGTGGAGAGAAGATTTCTGAGGAACGACTTTGTGATGTACGCATTCCACTCAGGATGTTATACCTCTTTTCTCACAAGGCAGTGTTTGAACACTGTTCCTGTGAACACTGTTCCTGTGAAACCGAAAATGTTATATTTCGGAGAGCTTTCAGGACTATGGCAAATAGTGAAATATACTGAAATGAAATCGAGGAGGAAGTGTTTCAGGAATCCGCTCTCTGATATGTGCATTCACTTCAAAGAGTTAATGCTTACTGTATGTGGCCAGTTTTGAAACACTGTCTTTGAAGGATCTGTGAAGGGATATTTGGTGATGCCTGGAGACTGGTGGTGAGCAAGGAAATGTCTTCCGATGAAATGTGCAGGGAAACTTTCTGAGCAAATGCTTTGTGATGTGTGTATTCATCTCACTGAGTTAAACCGTTCTTTGGATTGAACAGCTTGAAATCACTGTTTTTGTGGAATCTGAGGAAGGACATTAGGGAACGATGCTTAGAACATGGAGAAAGAAATATCCTCAGGTAAAATCCAGAGGGAAGCTTTCGGTGAAACTGCTCTGTGTCGTCTTAATGGCTCTCACTCAGTTAAGCCCCTCTTTTCATTGAGCAGTTTTTAACCCCGTGTATGCTTAGCATATGACAGGTTATTCGGGACCACTTTGAGGCCTAGGGTGAAAAAGGAAATGTGTTCAGACTAAAACTGGAGAGAAGTTTTCTGAGGAACTGCCTTGTGATGTCTGCATTCCACTCACCGTGTTATACCTCTCTTCTTATACAGCTTCGGTGAAACCTTTTTTTAGAACAGGTACCAAGTGATATTCGGGAACGTGTTGGTGCCGATGGTGAAAAGGGAAATAGTGTAAGATTAAAACAGGAAAAAGGTTTCTAAAAAACTACCCTTTTATATGTGTAATCATCTCAAATAGATAATGCTTTCTTTACATTACGCAGCATGGAAACTGTCATGGAAGGATCCACGACGGGTCCATCGCGAGCACTTTGAGGAATATGGTGAAAAACCAAATATCTTCAGATTAGAACGGGAAAGAAGCTTTCTCTGAATCTGACATTTTCTATATTTATACATCTCACATAGAAGAAGCTTTCTTTGCATTACACAGCTTGGAAACTCCCTCGTGGATGGATCCGCAAAGGGATATTTGGGATCACATTCGGGCCTATGGTGAAATAGGAAATAGAGTCAGATAAAAATGGGAGAGAAGCTTTCTGAGAAACTGCTTGGTGACGTGTGCATTCCACTCAGGGAGTTATAACTTTCTTCTCATAAGGCACAATTTGAACACTGTTCCTGTAAAACCAAAAGAGTTCTATTCGGAGCACATTGAAGAGTATGGCAAAATTGAAATGACCAATAAAAAACAGAAAGAAACACTCAAAGAAACTGCTCTCGGACATGTCCGTTTTTACACAGGGTTAAAGCTTACTCTATATTTCAGAGTTAGAAAGTCAGTCTTTGAGGGTGCTGCGAAGGTATAGAAACTGGCAACTGGAGGCCTCTGTTGAGCAAGGAAATGTCTTCCATCCAATATTTGACAGAAGCTTTCTGCACAACTGTTTTGTGAAGTTTTTGCTCATCTCATAGAGTTAAATCATTCCTTGGATTGAGTAGTTTGAAATCACTGTTTCTGTGGAATCTGAGAAAGGACATTTTGAAATGCTTTTTAGAATATCCTGAAAAAGAAATAACCTCAGAGAGAAAGCAGAAGGAAGCTTTCTGTGAAACTGTCATGTGTCACATGAATTCCGCTCACACATTTAAGCTTCTCTTTTCATTGAGCAGTATCATAACACTGTTTTTATTTAGTCTGTGAAGGGATATTCAGGAGCGCTTTAAGGCTTACGGTGAGAAATGAAACGTCCTCGTATAGAATCTGGAGAGAAGTTTTCTGAGTGGCTGCTTTGTGACGTGTGCATTCAACTCACAGAATTCCACTCACAAAATGACGTGTGCATTCCACTCACCTTTCTTCTCCTAGAGGATTCCAGAATTCCTTTTGGAGAAAAAGCTACCAAGAGACATTCGGGAGTATAGGGATGTCTATGGTGAAAAAGGAAACATCCTGAGACAAAAACTGGAAAGAAGATTTCTGTGGAACTGCTTTGTGTTAGATAAATTTATTCATCTCGCATAGTTAAAACTTTTCTTATATTATGCATTTGGGAAACTCCGTCATGCACGGATCCATGAAGGGACATACAGAAGCACATTCAGGTCTATGGTGAAAGAGGAGATATCTTCAGATAAAAAGTGGAGAGAAGCTTTCTGAGAAACGACTTTGTGATGTATGCATTCCACTCAGGGAGTTATACCTATTTTCTCACAAGGCAGTGTTTGAACGCTCTTCCTGTGAAACCAAAAATGTGATAGTTGGAATGCTGTGGGGACTATGGTGAATAGAGAAATATACTGAAATAAAATCACGGAAGAAGCGTTCCAAGAATCTGCTCTCTGATATGTGCATTCACTTCACAGTGTTAATGCTTACTCTATGTTGCTCAGTTTCAAAACTCTGTTTTTGAAGGATCAGTGAAGGGATATTTAGTGACGCCCAGACCCTTGTGGTGAGCAAGGAAACGTCTTCCACTGAAACATGCAGAGAAACTTTCTGAGCAACTGCTTTGGGATGTGTGTATCCGTCTGATAGAGTTAAACTGTTCTTTGGATGAACAGCTTGAAATCACTGTTTTTGTGGAATCTGAGGAAGGACATTTGGGAACGATCCTTAGAACATGGAGAAAGAAATATCCTCAGGGAAAATCCAGAAGGAAGCTTTCTGTGAAACTGCTCTGTGTCGTCTTAATGGCTCTCACTCAGTTAAGCTTCTCTTTTCATTGAGCAGTTTTCTAACCCAGTGTATGCTCAGCATGTGACGGGATATTCGGGAGCACTTTGATGCTTATGGTGAAAAAGGATACATGTTCTGAACAAAACAGGAGAGAAGCTTATGCGGTACTGTCTTGTGAAGTGTGTATTCCACTCAGAGGTATACCTCTTTTCTCATACAGCGTGGGGGAAGCCCTTTTGGAGAAACAGGTACCAACTGATATTCAGGGCATGTCGATGCTGATGGTGAAAAGGGAAATAGCCTCACACTAAAACAGGAAAAAGTTTTCTAGGAACCTACTCTGAGATATGTGTAATCATCTCACATAGATAATGCTTTCTTTACATTTGGCAGCTTGGAAATTGTCATGGACGGATCCTCGAAGGGACCTTCGGGAGCACGTTTAGGACTGTGGTGAAAATCGAAATATCTTCAGATAAAAACTGGAAAGAAGCTTTCTGTGAATCTGCTTTTTACTATGTTTATTCATCTCACATAGATGAAGCTTTCTTTACATTACACAGCTTGGAAACTCCCTCATGGATGGATCCGCGAAGGGATATTTGGGATCACCTTTGGACCTATAGTGAAATAGGAAATATAGTCAGATCAAAACGGGAGAGAATCTTTCTGAGAAACTGCTTGGTGACGTGTGCATTCCACTCAGGGAGTTATAACTTTCTTCTCATAAGGCACAATTTGAACACTGTTCCTGTAAAACCAAAGGAGTGATGTGTGGAGCACATTGAAGACTATGGCAAAATTGAAATGTCCAAAAAAAACAGAAAGAAGCACTGGAAGGAACTGCTCTCTGACATGTTGATTGTCACACAGAGGTAAAGCTTACTCTACATTTCCCAGTTTGAAAGTCGGTCTTTGAGGGTTCTGCAAACATTTAGTAAGTTGCAACCGGAGGCCTGTGTCAAGCTGGGAAATGTCTTCCATTTAATATTTGAGAGAAAATTTCTGTGCAACTCTTTTGTGAAGATTGTGTTCATCTCATATAGTTATATCATTCTGTGGATTGAGTAGATTGAAATCATTGTTTCTGTGGAATCTGAGAAAGGACATTTGGAAATGCTCTTTAGAATATGTTCAAAAAGAAATAACCTCAGAGAGAAACCAGAAGGAAGCCTTCTGTGAAACTGCTCTGTGTCACCTGAATTCCACTCCCACAGTTAAGCTAGTCTTTTCATTGAGGAGTATCATAACACTGTTTTTGTTTAGTCTGCGAAGGGATATTCACGAGCACTTTGAGGCTAACGATGAAAAAGAAAACGTCTTCAGATAGATACTGGAGAGAAGCTTTCTGAGGAGCTGCTTTGTGATGTATGCATTCCACGCACAAAAATCCATTCACGGGGGGTGGAGCAAGATGGCCGAAAAGGAACAGCTCCAGTCTTCATCTCACAGCGTGAGTGACACAGAAGACCAGTGATTTCTGCATTTTCAACTGAGGTACTGGGGTCATCTCACTCGGGAGTGCCGGACAATCGGTGCTGGTCAGCTGCTGCAGCCCGACCAGCGAGAGCTGAAGCAGGGCGAGGCATCACCTCACCTGGGAAGCACGAGGGGGAAGGGAGTCCCTTTTCCTAGCCAGGGGAACTGAGACACACAACACCTGGAAAATCGGGTAACTCCCACCCCAATACTGCGCTGTACATCTCCTCCTGCAAAGGAGCACAGCTCATCGCCAGCAACAGATCAAAATTGGTCAGAGAATGAATTTGACAAGATGAGAGAAGAAGGCTTCAGTCCATCAAACCTCTCAGAGCTAAAGGAGGAATTACGTACCCAGCGCAAAGAAACTAAAAATCTTGAAAAAAGAGTGGAAGAATTGACAGCTAGACTAATTAATGCAGAGAAGGTCATAAACGAAAAGACAGAGATGAAAACCATGACAGGAGTAATACGTGACAAATGCACAAGCTTCAGTAACCGACTCGATCAACTGGAAGAAAGAGTATCAGCGATGGAGGATCAAATGAATGAAATGAAGCAAGAAGAGGAACCAAAAGAAAAAAGAAGAAAAAGAAATGAACAAAGCCTGCAAGAAGTATGGGATTATGTAAAAAGACCAAATCTACGTCTGATTGGGGTGCCTGAAACTGAGGGGGACAATGGAACCAAATTGGAAAACACTCTACAGGATATCATCCAGGAGAATTTCCCCAACCTAGCAGGGCAGGCCAACATTCAAATTCAGGAATACAGAGAACGCCACAAAGATACTCCTCCAGAAGAGCAACTCCAAGACACATAATTGCCAGATTCACCAAAGTTGAAATGAAGGAAAAAATCTTAAGGGCAGCCAGAGAGAAAGGTCGGGTTAGCCACAAAGGGAAGCCCATCAGACTGACAGCAGATCTCTCGGCAGAAACTCTACAAGCCAGAAGAGAGTGGGGGCCAATATTCAACGTTCTTAAAGAAAAGAATTTTCAACCCAGAATTTCATATCCAGCCAAACTAAGTTTCATAAGTGAAGGAGAAATAAAATTCTTTACAGATAAGCAAATGCTTAGACATTTTGTCACCACCAGGCTTGCCTTACAAGAGACCCTGAAGGAAGCCCTAAACATGGAAAGGAACAACCGGTACCAGCCATTGCAAAAACATGCCAAAATGTAAAGACCATCGAGGCTAGGAAGAAACTGCATCAACTAATGAGCAAAATAACCAGTTAATATCATAATGGCAGGATCAAGTTTACACATAACAATATTAACCTTAAATGTAAATGGACTAAAAGCTCCAATTAAAAGACACAGACTGGCAAACTGGATCAAGAGTCAAGACCCATCAGTCTGCTGTCTTCAGGAGACCCATCTCATATGCAGAGACATACATAGACTCAAAATAAAGGGATGGAGGAAGATCTACCAAGCAAATGGAGAACAAAAACAGCAGGGGTTGCAACCTAGTCTCTGATAAAACAGACTTTAAACCGTCAAAGATCAAAAGAGACAAAGAAGGCCATTACATAATGGTAAAGGGATCAATTCAACAGGAAGACCTAACTATCCTAAATATATATGCACCCAATACAGGAGCACGCAGATTCATAAAGCAAGTCCTTAGAGACTTACAAAGAGACTTAGACTCCCATACAATAATAATGGGAGACTTCAACACTCCACTGTCAACATTAGACAGATCAACGAGACAGAAAGTTAACAAGGATATCCAGGAACTGAACTCATCTCTGCACCAAGGGGACCTAATAGACATATATAGAACTCTCCACCCCATGTCAACAGAATATACATTCTTCTCAGCACCACACCACACTTATTCCAAAATTGACCACATAATTGGAAGTAAAGTACTCCTCAGCAAATGTAAAAGAACAGAAATTATCACAAACTGTCTCTCAGAACACAGTGTAATCAAACTAGAACTCAGGACTAAGAAACTCAATCAAAACCACTCAACTACATGGAAACTGAACAACCTGCTCCTGAATGACTACTGGGTACATAACGAAATGAAAGCAGAAATAAAGATTTTCTTTGAAACCAATGAGAACAAAGATACAACACAGCAGAATCTCTGGGACACATTGAAAGCAGTGTGTAGAGGGAAATTTATAGCACTAAATGCCCACAAGAGAAAGCAGGAAAGATCTAAAATTGACACTCTAAGATCACAATTAAAAGAACTAGAGAGGCAAGAGCAAACACATTCAAAAGCTAGCAGAAGGCAGGAAATAACTAAGATCAGAGCAGAACTGAAGGAGATAGAGACACAAAAAACCCTCCAAAAAATGAATGTATCCAGGAGTTGGTTTTTTGAAAAGATCAACAAAATTGACAGACCGCTAGCAAGACTAATAAAGAAGAAAAGAGAGAGGAATCAAATAGACGTAATAAAAAATGATAATGGGGATATCACCACCGACCCCATAGAAATACAAACTACCATCAGAGATTACTATAAACACCTCGATGCAAATCAATTAGAAAATCTAGAAGAAATGGATAATTTCCTGGACACTTACACTCTCCCAAGACTAAACCAGAAAGAAGTTGAAT
>NW_022294036.1:0-3818 GCF_002776525.5 Piliocolobus tephrosceles | reverse complement strand
TAATGTTTTATACTATATTTTTTACTGTATATTTTCCATGTTTACACACAAACACTCACCATTGGTTTACAATTGCCAACAGGATTTCTTGCAGTAACTTGCTCTACAGGTTTGTAGTCTAGAAGTGATAGGGTCTACCATATAGCCTAGGTGTGTAATAGGCTACACCCTCTAAGTTTCTGTAAATACACTTCATCATGAGCTTACAATGAGAAAATTACCTAATGATGTATTTCTCAGAAGGTATCCCCATCATTAAGTGATTGATGCAGGACTATAGCTTAAATGTGAATTCATTTGAAGTAGGCTGCATGATTAGCAGTTTGATATCTGGATTGTCTTTTTTTCTTGTTAAAACACACACACATGCACACACACACACACACACACACGCCTGTTTGATAAAAGCCTTCTCGCTGGCTGGGCATGGTGGCTCACGCCTATAATCCCAGCACTTTGGGGGACCAAGGCAGGCGATCATGAGGGCAGAAGTTCGAGACCAGCCTGGCCAAAATGGTGAAACCCTGTCTACTAAAAATACAAAAATTAGCTAGGCGTGGGTGCACACACCTGTAATCCTAGCTACTTGGGAGGCTGAGGCAGGAGAATTGTTTGAACTTGGGAGGCAGAGGTTGCAGTGAGCCAAAATTGCGCCACTGCACTCCAGTCTGGGTGACAGAGCCAGACTCATCTCAAAAAAACAAAAACAAAACACACGTGTCTCTGTCTGTATTTTGTCTGGGTTCACCGTTTCTTATTTGAGATGCTTATAAATTCATTATGTGATTTTGTTTTGCTCTGTTGAAGTAAGTAAAATGTGGAGAGGAATCTCTGCAATAAAAACGTTTTATTTGGGAAGTAACACTTGCAATCCGGTGCCTACACTCAGACAATGTTTTTGTCAGTATGTCTGATGAACAAACACAAGCTTTCAGGTCTTATAAAAGAAAAAGAGAGATAGTGTGTATTGTTCCTTGAGAAAGTTCACTGGTACTATTTAGGTTTTGGGGAGGTGGCAAGTGAGCTGATGGTGGTGCATAAGAGTAGTCTTAGATTTTTAGTAAGTTGTTTCAGAGCCAGGCTAGTTGAAAGGTACATTCTTGGAACAATGTTTTGCTGCTGTTGTTGTTTTGAGAGAGAGTCTAGCTCTGTAGCCAGGCTGGAGTGCAGTGGCATGATCTTGGCTCACTGCAACCTCCACCTCCCAGGTTTAAACGATTCTCATGACTCAGTCTCCCAAGTAGCTGGGATTACAGGCAAACACCACCACACCTGGCTACTTTTTGTATTTTTGCAGAGACAGGGTTTTGCCATGTTAGCCAGGCTGGTGTCAAACTCCTGCCCTCAAGTGATCTGCCAGCCTTGTCTTCCCAAAGTGCTGGGATTACAGATGTGAGCCATCAAAGCCAGATTGGAGCAATGTTATGTAACCTGACTGTTTCCTCAGCCATTATCACCCCACAAACCCCAGCCTTTCACTTCTGTTTCAGTTGGCTATCACAAGAGTGACCCAACTTGTATAATCAACTTTTACATTTTTCCATTTTTCCATTTTGATCAAGACCTTTCTCTGAAAGCATTGCTTATCAATCATTTTGAAGTTAGGCTTAATATCCATCAGTATCTGGATGGATCTGTCTTGGTTGCTTCTCTGTCATGTTGAGGGCAACATTATGGAGGTCCCATTTGAGGCCAGAAGGGAACATTTTCTCAAGTAAATTTGCCTGGAGTCCAGCATCAAGTTCTGTCTTATTAGTACATAAGCATCAAAAACTGTCTCAAAGTGTTGCATTAACTTTATCTTTTTTTTTTTTTTTTTTCCTTTTTTTGAGATGGAGTTTCACTCTTGTTGCCTAGACTAGAGTGCAAATAGCACAATCTCGGCTCACTGCAACCTGCACCTCCCAGGTTCAAGTGATTCTCCTGCTTCAGCCTCCCAAGTAGTTGGGATTACAGGCATAAGCCACCATACCCAGCTAATTTTTTGTGTTTACTAGAAACAGTTTCACCATGTGGTCAAGCTGGTCTCGAACTCCTGGATCAGAGGCTGATCCACCCTCCTCAGCCTCTCAAAGTGCTGGGATTACAGGCGTGAGCCACTGCACCCAAGAACTTTATCTTTGTAGGAGAGTTGGGTTTACAAGGATTAGACAGGCAATAAAAACAAAGTTTAAAAATATAATATAAAAAGAATTAATGGTAATATTATAAATTTAGTTTGTTTAATGGTTTTAAATGAAGAGCATAAGCCTAAGAGCAAAAAACCAGACAAATCAAAAGCCTGTGGGGTAAACTGGATGAGGTCTGTGGTAGTTGTTTAGTAGATCTTATGGCTAGATTGACTTAAAGCAAAGAACAGCAGCTTTATAAAAAGGGACCTCTAGTATAATTTGAACAGAAAGTTGTGATACTGATATTTTCAGTTGGCCACTAGGTGGACTCGAAGGATTCCTTATGCCAGGTTTTATCAAATTACCTGTAGCAGTTACTGACTGGAAAATTTTAATTACAGCACTATCCTGCCAAATGAAGAAGAAGGTAGCATTAAGGGAGTGATAATCTCATTCTGATTTGGAGTCTTATTCTGATGTCTTAGGAAATGCTCTGTACGGTGTGGGAAAATGTCAACTTCTTATCTTGTCTTGAATGTCTCTGGTGACAGTATTGGGTGGTTTGGTAAACTCTTGGTGCAGCTCATGCAAATTATTCCTTTTGTGATTTGCTGCCTCATATATCATGCACAAGACTTGTTTTTTAAAAATATGTGTCTGGGCCAGGCACAGTGGTTCACGCCTGTAATCCCAGCATTTTGGGAGGCCAAAGCCAGCACATCACTGGAGGTCCAGAGTTCGAG
Organism: Piliocolobus tephrosceles; assembly: GCF_002776525.5. Classification (NCBI taxonomy): domain Eukaryota; kingdom Metazoa; phylum Chordata; class Mammalia; order Primates; family Cercopithecidae; genus Piliocolobus; species Piliocolobus tephrosceles. The sequence continues at coordinate 964 of NW_022294036.1, read as the reverse complement.
ACCAGTCTGACCAACATGGAGAAACCCCACCTCTACGAAAAATACAAAATTAGCTGGACACGGAGGCTCATGTCTGTAATCCCAGTTACTTGGGAGGCTGAGGCAGGAGAATCTCTTGAAACTGGGAGGCCAAGGTTGCGATGAGCCAAGATTGCAACACTGCACATCACACTGGGCAACAACAGCAAAACTCCATCTCAAAAAAAAAAAAAAAAAAAAAAAAAAAGAAATATATACATACATAGATAGGTATATAATCATCTTATAAGACTTCAGGAACACTGCAATTTCTGTTTCAGTGTTTTATGGAATCAATGTGGATTGGAGGGCCCTAGACAATGTACACAGCTACAATGTAGTAACAGGTGCTTTTTTTCTTCTTTTTACATTTTCATATCGGACTATAAGATTAAAAACTTATTGAGGCTAAAAACCCAAACCAAGGCAGACTTCAGATTTTGCTTACAGCTTTAGAGATCATAAACCTGACAAGAAGTGACAGTTTTTATTTACGTATTGTAAGACTCTCAAAGTCACACATTTTATGTATACTTTTATATGGAATTGTACTCAAATGTATAAACCATGTTTTCAATTGTATTCTGCTACAAAGAGAGAGCACATTTTTATTAGACTTATGCAAATAATCATATTTTCATAAGAATATTCATAAATAGTTTTGAAATTTTGAGGAATCAAAATAGAAAAGGGAAAAGAAAGTATTTTTATCTTTGTTAATGAAAGCATACTTTACCAAATTGTAAAAAGTTATGAGGCTGGGTGCTGTGGCTCAAGCCTGTAATCCCAGCACTTTTGGGAGGCCGAGACGGGCGGATCACGAGGTCAGGAGATCGAGACCATCCTGGCTAACACGGTGAAACCCCGTCTCTACTAAAAATATAAAAAATTAGCCGGGCGAGGTGGCGGCGCCTGTGGTCCCAGCTACTCGGGAGGCTGAGGCAGG
>NW_022294034.1:0-1825 GCF_002776525.5 Piliocolobus tephrosceles | reverse complement strand
GTTTTTATTTACATAATGAAGTGGCTAAACGTTTATCGATTTACATGTATACTTCAAACTCAATGTATAGTGTATGCTTCCAGGTAATAGCAATTTGGATCAGACAGATAGCAACTGCTCAGTAGGCATATATGGCTACTGGCTAATTACACTGGGGAGTCAGAATTAAATCCTTGCCCTAATATCCCAAAAGAAGAATATTATAGCCCCATCAGATAAACTGTGTGTAGAATGAAGAAAATGCAATGTGCTAGGCAACATTGGTGACTCTTGATAACTTAGTGAGTGAGAAGGTAGAATCAAAGCACTTTTCTCATTTGTTGACTTCAAGGAAATATTGCTGGAAAACAAAAGGAGAATCAGTGGAAAAATACCCACATGGTTTTGTAGACAAGAAAAAACATATTAGAAATTCCACACAAGCAACTACCATATCTTACAGGAAAAGAAATCACCCATATATGTAGAAGATATATGGAAAAAAATACATTTCTTTTAATGCTAATTTGAAAAATGATTTCTTAATGCAGAACAATCAAATATCTCTGTAACCTTTATCCAAAGCTTACATTTCATTCATATCAATTATTACTTTTGGAAAACATGTCTCCTTGGAGAGCTTTATACAACTGCCATTTTTTTTTGTACAACAGCAGACTAAGATATAAATCATCCAGTTAGTAGTTTACATTGATCTAGTTTCATGTAGCAAATTTCATCAAGAAAAGACAGTCCCATAACAGCTTCCATGAAACAAAATCACACGAAATGCCAAATAGCCAAGTTGAAAAATAGAGATTTTTTTCATTTGATATTTTTAAATAGATTTTTTTAATGTGTACATTTTGCTTTTATGAAACGTTATTTAGGAAATAACAGCAGTGAAAGATACGGTGACAATCTATTAGAGTAGAAAGGGCATGGTCTTTGGAATCAAAATGAGCTGGGTTTAACTTCAGCATTATCACAGTCTATCTGGGTGGCTTTGGGCATGTTATTTAACCTTTTCTGCTTAAATTTCTCCATCTGCAAATTGATGATATGTGTTTATTTAGAAGGATCCTCACATAAATTTGAGATAATACATGTAGAATACCTAATATTTGTAAAAGTTGAGTGAATATAAAGTGTCTATATTTAATAGGCTTTCAAAATATTATAATAGCTATTCACATAGATAATGAGTTCTGATTCTGTGTAACTTTTTTATGTAAGAAAAAAATGTAAGTGTAACCTCAAAAGAAAACCGTAATGAACCTTCTCATAGATAATTTGAGGGTTTTATTCATCTCTTCAACGAAATTCAAAAGTACATTAGTGTTATTGTTTTCATTAGTACTAAACAAATACACATCTCGGCATTATGAGGAAGAATCAATTTTTATACAAGTCACCCCCAGAGTAATTTCAGTGGGATGGAAAAAACATTGCAATGCAATCAACTGTAATCTGTATCTTTTCTTCTAAAGAACCAAAGTTCTTCACCACTATTATTGGCAAAGTCATTATGCAAAAGTGAGAGAAAATTGAAGGTGCTCCTTTAAATCCTACTTATTTTCTTTCTTTTTTTTTTCTTTCCTTTAGGTTCTCAAAGAAATACAGTGAAGTTTCTCTGTCCTTTATCTCTGTAGTATGAAAGTATTTTATTCTTCATCTTTCCTCTGAAATATCCACGTAACTTTTTCCATAGCTGTTGAACGCTGAGTCCATTACGGCTCTTTGTGGCGTCACACCTCAAGTATTTGTAATTATCTTACTAAAATCCACTGGATCACCATTAATCAAACTATTGGTGATAAACAACCACCTCTAAAAATCCCAATCT
>NW_022294033.1:0-33411 GCF_002776525.5 Piliocolobus tephrosceles | reverse complement strand
GGCTGATAAGCAACTTCAGCAAAGTCTCAGGATACAAAATTAATGTGCAAAAATCACAAGCATTCTTATACACCAGTAACAGACAAGCAGAGAGCAAAATCAGGAATGAACTTCCATTCACAATTGCTTCAAAGAGAATCAAATACCTAGGAATCCAACTTACAAGGGATGTAAAGGACCTCTTCAAGGAGAACTACAAACCACTGCTCAGTGAAATCAAAGAGGACACAAACAAATGGAAGAACATACCATGCTCATGGATAGGAAGAATCAATATCGTGAAAATGGCCATACTGCCCAAGGTTATTTATAGATTCAATGCCATCCCCATCAAGCTACCAATGAGTTTCTTCACAGAATTGGAAAAAACTGCTTTAAAGTTCATATGGAATCAAAAAAGAGCCCGCATTGCCAAGACAATCCTAAGTCAAAGGACAAAGCTGGAGACATCACGCTACCTGACTTCAAACTATACGGCAAGTCTACAATAACTAAAACAGCATGGTACTTGTACCAAAAACAGAGATATAGACCAGTGGAACAGAACAGAGTCCTCAGAAATAATACCACACATCTACAGCCATCTGATCTTTGACAAACCTGAGAGAAACAAGAAATGGGGAAAGGATTCCCTATTTAATAAATGGTGCTGTGAAAATTGGCTAGCCATAAGTAGAAAGCTGAAACTGAATCCTTTCTTTACTCCTTATACGAAGATTAATTCAAGATGGATTAGAGACTTAAATGTTAGACTTATTACCATAAAAACCGTAGAAGAAAATCTAGGTAGTACCATTCAGGACATAGGCATGGGCAAGGACTTCATGTCTAAAACACCAAAAGCAACAGCAACAAAAGCCAAAATTGACAAATGGGATCTAATTAAACTAAAGAGCTTCTGCACAGCAAAAGAAACTACCATCAGAGTGAACAGGCAACCTACAGAATGGGAGAAAATTTTTGCAATCTACTTACTCATGTGAGTAGGGCTAATTTCCAGAATCTACAAAGAACTCAAACAAATATACAAGAAAAAAACAAACAACCCCATCAAAAAGTGGGCAAAGGATATGAACAGACATTTCTCAAAAGAAGACATTCATACAGCCAACAGACACATGAAAAAATGCTCATCATCACTCGTCATCAGAGAAATGCAAATCAAAAACCACAATGAGATACCATTTCACACCAATTAGAATGGCAATCATTAAAAAATCGGGAAACAACAGGTGCTGGAGAGGATGTGGAGAAATAGGAACACTTTTACACTGTTGGTGGGATTGTAAACTAGTTCAACCATTATGGAAAACAGTATGGCGATTCCTCAAGGATCTAGAACTAGTTGTATCATATGACCCAGCCATCCCACTACTGGGTATATTCCCAAAGGATTATAAATTATGCTACTACAAAGACACATGCACACGTATGTTTATTGCAGCACTATTCACAATAGCACAGACTTGGAATCAACCCAAATGTCCATCAGTGACAGACTGGATTAAGAAAATGTGGCACATATACACCACAGAATACTATGCAGCCATAAAAAACGATGAGTTTGCGTCCTTTGTAGGGACATAGATGCAGCTGGAAACCATCAATCTTAGCAAAGTATCACAAGAAGAGAAAACCAAACACCGCATGTTCTCACTCATAGGTGGGAACTGAACAATGATTTCACTTGGACTCAGGAAGGGGAACGTCACACACTGGGGCCTATCATGGGGAGGGGGCAGGGGGGAGGGATTGCACTGGGGAGTTATACCTGATATAAATGATGAATTGATGGGTGCTGACGAGTTGATGGGTGCAGCACACCAACATGGCACAGTTATACATATGTAAGAAACCTGCACGTTATGCACATGTACCCTAGAACTTAAAGTATAATAAAAAAAAAAAAAAGAAAGAAAACATGGTATATACACCATGGAATACTCTACAACTGTAAATAAATAAATAAATAAATAAATAATTTTAAAAAGAGTGAAAAAGAGATACTTTGCAGCGTATTGAAGATTCTGGCGAAAATTGAAATATCCGGAAATAAAACCCAGAAAAAAGCGTACCAAGAAACTGCCCTCTGACGTGTATATTGACTTCAGAGTGTTAAAGCTTATGCTAAGGTGCCTCATTTGGAAACTCTGTCTTTGAGGAAATTGTGAAGGGATATTAAGTGACACCCGGAGGCTTGTGCTGAGAAAAGAAACATCTTCCGATGAAAACTGGGGAGAAACTTTCCGAGCAACTGCTTTGTGATGTGTGTATTCATCGCATAGAGTGAACTCGTTCTTTGGATTGAGCAGTTTTATATTGCTGTTTCTGTGATACCTGAAAAAGGACATTTGGGAACGTTCTAAATAACATGCTGTAAAAGAAATACCATCCGGGCCAGTCTTGGTGGCTCAAGCCTATACTCTCAGAACTTTGGGAAGCCGAAACAGGCGGATCACAAGATCAGGAGATCAAAACTATCCTAGCTAATATGGTGCAACCGCGTCTCTACTAAAAAATACAAAAAAACCACCCAAACGAGGTGGTGGGAGCCTGTAGTCCAAGCTACTCGGGAGGCTGAGGCAGGAGAATGGCATAAACCAGGGAGTTGGAGCTTACACTGAGCTGAGATCTGGCCACTGAACTGCAGCCTGGGCAGCAGAGAAAGACTCTGTCTCAAAAAAAAAAAAAGAAAGAAAGAAAGAAAGAAAGAAAGAAAGAAAGAAAGAAAGAAAGACCATCCAATAAAGGCCAGAAGGAAACAGTCTGTTAAAAGTTCTCTAGGTCACTTGAATTCCACTAGCACAGTTAAGCTTCTGTTTTCATGGAGCAGTATTCTAACAATATTTTAGTTTAACCAACTAGCACATACTCGGGAGTGATTTGAGGCTTCCGGTGAAGACAGAAATATCTTTATATAGATACTAGAGGAAGATTTCTGAGGAGGGGCTCTGTGATGTGTGCATTCTACTCACAGAGCTATACTTTTCTTCTCATAGAGGAATGAGAAATCCCGTTTGGGGAAAAAGGGACCAGGGGACATTCGGGAGTATATGAAAGACTGGTGAAAAAGGAACTATCTTCAGACAAAAACTGGAAAGAAGCTGTCTATGAAACTGCTTTGTGATAGATATGTCTATTCATTTCACATGGATAAAACATTCTTTCTATTACGAAGTTTTGAAAGTGTGCCATGGATGGATTTGCGAAAGGACGTGCCCCAGGACATTCAGGTGTACGGTGAAATGGGAGTTATCTTCAGATACAAACTGGAGAGAAGCTGTCTCAGAAAGTGCTTTGAGATGTGTGCATTCCACTCAGGAATTCATTCCTCTTTTTTCATAAGGCAGTGTTTGAACACTGTTGCTGTAAAACTGTAAAAGTGACATTTTGCAGCCCATTGAACACTATGGCATAAAGTGAAATATCTTGAAATGAAACCCAGAAAGAAGGATTTCAAGAAACTGCACTCTAAAGCGTTCATTCATTTCAGAGAGTTAAAGTTTACACTACTTTGCCCCGTTTGGAAACTGTGTCTTTGAAGAATCTGTGAAGGGATATTAAGTAACGCCCGGAATCTTGTGGTGAGAAATGAAATGCCTTCGGAAGAAAACTGGACAGAATCTTTCGGAGTAACTGCTTTGTAATGTGTGTATGCATCTCATAGAATTAAATCATTCTTTGGATTGAGCAGTGTGAACTCACTGCTTCTGTGGAACCTGAGAAAGACATTTGGGAACACTCTTACGAATACGCTGAAAAAGAAATACCCTCCGATAAAAAACAGAAGGAAACTTTCTGTGAGACTGCTCTTTGTCAGGTGAAGTCCCCTCGCACAGTTAAGCTTCGGTTTTCATTGAGCAGTATTCTAACACTGTTTTTGTTTCGTCTGTGAAGTGATATGCTGGAGTGCTCTGAAGCTTTTGGTGAAAAAGGAAACATCTTCAGATACATATCGGAGAGAAGATTTCCGAGGAGCTCTTTTGTGACATGTGCATTCCACTCACAGGGTTATCCTTTTCTTCTCCTAGAAGATTGGACAATCCCGTTTGGAGAAAGAGCTACACGGGGACATTCGAGAATACAGGGACTGCTATGGTGAAAAAGGAAATGTCATTAGACAAAAACTGAAAAGAAGCTTTCTGAAACTGCATTGTTGTATATATGTCTATTCACCTCCCATAGATAAAACTTTGCTCTATTATGCACTTTTGAAACAACGTAATGGATGGAAACACAAAGGGACATTAGAGAGCACATCCACGCCTGTGGCAAAATAAGAGATATCTTCACATAAAAACTGCAGAGAAGATTTCTGAGAAACTGCTTTGTAATGTGTGCATTCCACTAAGGGAATTATACCTCTATTCTCATAAGGCACTTTTAGAATACTGTTCTTGTAAAACTGAAAAAGGGATATTTTGCAGCAAATTGAAGAATTTGATGAAATGTGAAATATCCTGAATTAAAACCAGGAAGGAAGTGTTCTCAGAAACACCTCTGTGATGTGTGCATTCGTTGTAGAGTGTTAAAGCTACACTACTTTTCCCACTTTGGAAAATCTGTCTTTGAGGAATTTGTGAAGGGATATTAAGTGCTTCCCCTGCACTAGTGGTGAGAAAGGAAACGTCTACCTATGAAAATTGCCAAGAACATTTCAGAGCAATTGCTTTGTGATGTGTTTAATCATCTCATAGCATTAAATCATTGTTTTGATTGAGCAGTTTGATATCTCTGTGTCTGTGAAATCTGAGCAGAGACATTTGGGAACACTATCAAGAATATGTGAAAAAGAAATACCCTCCAATAAAAAAGAGACGAAAACACTCTGTGACACTGCGCTAGGTCACATGAATTCCACCCACACAGTTAAGCTTCTCTTTTCATTGAGCAGTATTCTGACACTCTTTAGGCGAGTTAGCTAAGGGATACTCGGGAGTGCTTTGAGGGTTACGGTGAAAACGAAAAAGTCTTCAGACAGATACTGGAGAGAAGATATCTGAGGTGCTGCTTGGTGACGTGTGTATTCCAATCATAGAGTTATAGTTTTCTTCTCATAGAGTATTGCAGAATCTCGTTTAAAGAAAACGCTACCAGGGGACTTTCGAGAGTATATGGACTTCTATGGTGAAAGAGGAAATAAACTCAGACAAATACTGGAAAGAAGCTTTCTGTGACACTGCTTTGTGATTGATATGTCTATTATTCTCACAAAGATAAAATTTTCTTTATATTACGCAGTTTTGAAAATGAATCATAGACAGTTTCATGACGGGACATTTGGGAGCACATTCAGGCATATGTTGTAAAAGGAGAAAGCATCAGACAAAAACTGAGAGTAGCTTTCTGAGAAACTGCTTTGTGGTGTGTGCATTCCACTGAGGGAGTTATACCTCTTTCATCAAAAGGCAGTGTTTGAACAAGGTGCTTCTGAACAAAATTAAAGTGATATTTTGCAACATGTTAAAAACTGTCACGAAAAGTGAAATATCCTGAAATAAAACCCAGAAAGAAGTGTTCCAGGACAATGCGCTCTAACGTGTGCATTCATTTCAGAGAGTTAAAGCTTGCACTACATTGCCCAGTTTGGAAGCTCTGTCTTTGAGGAATCTTTGAGGTGTTATTAAGAGGCGCCCCTGGGCTTGTGGTGAGTAAGGAAACGACTTCCGATGAAAACTGGAGAGAAGTTGCGGACCAACGGATTTGTGATGTGTGTATTCATCTTGCAGCGATACATCATTTTTTGGATTAAACAGTTTGAAATCGCTGTTTCTGTGGAACCTGAGAAAGAACATTTGGGAATGCTTGTAAGAATATGCTGAAAAAGAAATATCCTCCAATAGAAACCAGAAGGAAACCTTCTGTGAAACTGCTCCAGGTCATAACAAGTCCACTCTCACAGTTAAGCTTTTGTTTTCATTGAGCAGTATCCCAACACTGTTTTACATGAGTCAGCTAAGGGATAATCGGGAGCACTTTGAGGTTAACAGTGAAAACGGAAATATCTTCAGATAGATCCTCGAGACGAGAATGATGAAGAAATGCTTTGTGACCTATTCATTTTCCACACAGAGTTAAACCTTTCTTCTCATAGGGGTTTATGCAATCTCGCTGGGAGTAATAGCTACCGGGGACATTCAAGGGTATATTTACTGCTATGGTGGAATAGGAAATAACCTCAGACAAAAACTGAAAAGAGACTTTCGGTGAAATGCCTTTGTGACAGATATGTCTATTCATCTCACATAAATGAAACTTTTTCTATTACAAACTTTTGAAACTGCTGCATGGACGAATTTGTGAAGGGACATTCTGGAGTACATAGAGGCTGGTGGTGAAATAGGAGATATCTTAACTTAAAAACTGGAGAGAAGCTTTCTGAGAAACTGCTTTGTGATGTGTGCATTCCACTCAGGGAATTATACCTCTTTTCTCGTAAGGCACTTTTTGAACACTGTTCCTGTAAAACTGAAAAAGGGATATTTTGCAGCCAATTGAAGACTTTGCCGAAATGTGAAATATCCTGAATTAAAACCAGGAAAGCAGTGTTCTAAGAAACACCCCTCTGACGTGTGCATTCATCTCAGAGAGTTAAAGCTTACACTACGTTGCCCCGTTTGGAAGCTCTGTCTTTGAGGAATTTGTGAAGGGATATTAAGTGCTTCTCCTGGGCTGTGTTGAGAAAGGAAACGTCCTCCGATGAAAACTGCAGAAAAGTCTTCAGAGTAACTGCTTTGTGATGTCTGTAACCATCTCATAGAGTTAAATCATTCTTTGGATTTGAGCAATTTGATATCTGTGTTTCTGTGGAACCTGAGCAAGGATATTTGGAACGCTGTCAAGAATATGTGAAAAAGATACACCTTCCAATAAAAAAGAGAAGGAAATACTCTGTGATACTGCTATAGGTCACGTGAATTCCACTATCACAGTTAAACTCCTGTTTTCATTGAGCAGTATTCTAACACTGTTTCAGGTGAGTCAGCTAAGGGATAGTCGGGAGTGCTCTGAGGCTTACGGTGAAACCGAAAATATCTTCAGACAGATACTGGAAAGAAGATATCTGAGGAGCTGCTTTGTGATGTGTGAATTCCACTCATAGAGCTATAGTTTTCTTCTTATAGAGTATAGTGGAATCACGGTTGCCAAAAATGCTACCAGGGGACATTCGAGAGTATATGGACAGCTATAGCAAAAAAGGAAATATACTCTGAAAAAAAAACTGGAAAGAAGCTTTCTTTGAAACTGCTATGTGATAGATATGTCTATTTATCTCACATAGACAAAAGTTTCTGTATATTATGCAGTTTCGAAACTGCATCATAAAAAGATTTGTGAATGGACATTTGGGAGCACATTCAGGCATATGGTGTAAAAGGAGATATCGTCTGACAAAAACTTGAGAGAAGCTTTCTGAGAAACTGCTTTGTGGTGTGTGCATTCCACTGAGGGAGTTTTACCTCTTTCATCATAAGGTAGTGTTTGAACAACGTTAATCTGATAGTGCAAAAGTGATATTTTGCAATGCATTGAAAACTATCGCAAAAAGTGAAATATCCTGAAATATAACCCAGAAAGAATCATTCCAAGAAAATGCTCTCAAACCCGTGCATTCATTTCTGAGAGTTGACGTTTACACTACATTGCCCAGTTTGGAAGCTCTGTCTTTGAGGAATGTTTTAGGTGTTATTAAGAGGCGGCCCTGGGCTTGTTGTGAGTAAGCAAATGACTTCCGATGAAAACTGGAGAGAAGTTTTCAGAGGGGCTGCTTTGTGATGTGTTTATTCATCTTGTAGCGTTACACCATTCTTTGGATTGAACAGTTTGAAACCAATGTTTCTGTGGAACCAGAGAAAGAACATTTGGGAAAGCTCTTAAGACTATGCTGAAAAAGGAATATCCTCCAATAGAAACCAGAAGGAAACATTCTGTGAAACCGCTCCAGGTCATATCAAGTCCACTCACACAGTTAAGCTTCCATTATAATTGAGCACTATCCTAACACAGTTTTATGTGAGTCAGCTCAGGGATAATCGGGAGCACTTTGAGGCTAATGGTGAAAATGTAAATATCTTCAGATAGATACCCGAGAGGAGATAGAGGAAGACATGCTTTGCGACGTATGCATTTCCCACACAGATTTAAACCTCTCTTCTCAGAGGGGTTTATGGAATCCCACTGGGAGAATTAGATACCGGGGACATTCAACAGTATATTTACTGCTATGGTGGAAAAGGAAATATCCTCAGACAAAAACTGCAAAGCAACTTTCTGTGAAACTGCTTTGGGACTAATATGTCTATTTATCTCACATAGATGAAGCTGTCTTCCTATTACACAGTTTTCAACCTGCATCATGCACGGATTCGCAAAGGGACATTCGGGAGCACATATAGGCTGGTGCGGAAATAGGAGATATCTTCAGATAACAATTGGAGAGAAACTTTCTGAGATACTGCTTTGTGATGTCTGCATTCCACTCAGAGTGTTATACCTGTTTTCTCACAAGGCAGTGTTTGAACACTTTTCCTCTCAAAGTGAAAAAGAGATATTTTGCAGCGAATTGAAGACGATGTCAAAAATTAAAATATATGGAAATAAACCCCAGAAAGATGCATTAAAAGAAACTGCTCTCTGACGTGTACATTCATTTTAGAGTGTTAAAGCTTACACCAAGTCGCCCAGTTTGGAAAATCTGTCTTTGAGGAAATTGTGAAGGTATATTAAGTGACACCTGGAGGCTTGTGGTGAGAAAGGATATGTCCTCTGATTAAAACTGGAGAGAAACTTTCAGAGCAACTGCTTTGTGATGTGAGTATTCACCTCACAGAGTTACATGGTTCTTTGATTGGGCTGTTTTAAATTGCTGTTTCTGTGATACCTGAGAAAGGACATTTGGAAACGCTCTCAATAATATACTGAAAAAGAAATACCATCTGATAAATGACAGAAGGAAACTGTCTGTGAAATTTCTCTAAGTCGCTTGTTTTCCACTCGCACATTTAAGCTTCTGTTTTCGTTGAGCAGTATTCTAACAATGTTTTAGGTTAATCAGCTAGGGGATACTCGGGAGCGATTTCAGGCTTCCAGTGAAAACGAAAATATCTTTAGATAGATACCAGAGGAAAATTTCCGAGGAGGGGCCTTTTGACGTGTGCATTCTACTGACAGAGATATACTTTTCTTGTCATAGAGGAATGAGAAATCACGTTTGGAGGAAAAGTGACCCGGGGACATTCAGGAGTATATGAAAGGCTATGGTAAAAAAGGAACTATACTCAGAAAAAAACTGGAAGGAAGATTTCTGTGAAACTGCTTTGTGATAGATATGTCTATTCATTTCACACGGATAAAACTTTCTTTATATTACGCAGTTTTGAAAGTCTCCCATGGATGGATTCACGAAGGGATGGTCAGCAGGACATTCAGGCATATGGTGAAAAGGGAGTGATATTCAGATAAAAACTGGAGAGAAGCTGTCTGAGAAAGGGCTTTGAGATATGTGCATTCCACTCAGGGATTTATACCTCTTTTCTCATAAGGCAGTGTTTGAACACTGTTCCTGTAAAACTGAAAAAGTGACATTTTGTAGTGCATTGAAGCCTATGGCAAAAAGTCAAATATTCTGAAATAAAACCCAGAAAGAAGGATTTAAAGATATAGCGCTCTGACATGTGCATTCATTCAAGAAACTTTAAGTTTACACTATGTTGCCCCGTTTGGAAACTCTGTCTTTGAAGAATCTGTGAAAGGATATTAAGTGGCGCCCAGAGGCTTGTGGTGAGAAAGAAATGCCTTCTGATGAAAACTGGACAGAATATTTGGGAGTAACTGCTTTGTAATGTGTGTACGCATATCATAGAATTAAATCATTCTTTGGACTGAGCAGTTTGAACTCACTGTTTCTGTGGAACCTGAGCAAGGTCATTCCGGAACTCTCTTAAGAATATGCTGAAAAGAAATATCCTCCAATAAAAAACTGAAGAAAACTTTCTGTGAAACTGGTCTTTGTCACGTGAAGTCCATCACGCATTTAAGCTTCAGTTTTCAGTGAGCAGTATTCTAACACTGTTTTTATTCAGTCTGTGAAGTGATATGCTGGAGCGCTATGAGGCTTTTGATGAAAAAGGAGACATCTTCAGATATATACAGGAGAGAAGATTTCCGAGGTGCTGTTTTGTGACATGTGCATTCCACTCACAAGGTTATACTTCTTTTCTCCTAGAAGATTGGGGCATCCCGATTGGAGAAATAGCTACAAGAAGACATTCGGGAATATATGGACTGCTATGGTGAAAAAGGAAATATCATCAGACAAAAAGTGGAAAGAAGTTTTCTGTGAAACTGCGTTGTGGTAGATGTGTCTATTCAACTCCCATAGTTAAAACTTTTTTCTATTACGCAGTTTTGAAACTGCGTAATATACTGAAACATGAAGGGACATTAGGGAGACATTCAGGCCTGTGGGGAAATAGGAGATATCTTCACATAAAAACTGGAGAGAAGCTTTCTGAGAAACTGCTACTTGTGATGTGTGCTTTCCACTCAGAAAATTATACCTCTTTTCTCATTAGGCACTTTTTGAACACTGTTCCTGTAAAAGTGTAAAACAGATATTTTGCAGCGAATTGAAGACTTTGGTGAAATATGAAATATCCTGAATTAAAACCAGGAAAGAAGTGTTCTAAGAAACTCATCTCTGACGTGTGCATTCATTTCAGAGAGGTAAAGTTTACACTACATTGCCAGTTTGGAAGCTCTGTCTTTGAGGAATTTGTGAAGGGATATTAAGTGGTTCCCCTGGGCTTGTGGTGAGAAAGGACACGTCTTCCAAAGAAAACTGCAGAGAAGCTTTCAGAGCAACTGCTTTGTGATGTGTGCAATTAACTCATAGAGTTAAATCATTCTTCAGCTTGAGCAGTTTGGTACCTCTGTTTCTGTGGAACCTGAGCAGAGACATTTGGGAATGTTCTCAAGAATATGTGAAAAAGAAACACCTTACAATAAAAAAGAGAAGGAAACACTCTGTGATACTGTTCTAGGTCACATGAATACAAGTATCACAGTTAAGCTTCTGTTTTCATTGTGGAGTATTCTAATGCTCTTTTCCGTGAGTCAGCTAAGGGATACTTGGAAGTGCTTTGAGGCTTACGGTGAATACAAAAATATCTTCAGACAGATGCTATGGAGAAGATATCTGTGGAGCTGCTTGGTAACGTGTGAATTCCACTCATACAGTTGTGGTTTTCTTCTCATAGAGTATTGTGGAATCCCATTTTGTGAAAATGCTATAGGGGACATTTGAGAGTATATGGACAGCTATAGTGAAAGAGGAAATATACTCAGGAAAACACTGGAAAGAAGCTTTCTGTGAAACTGCTATGTGATAGATATGTCTATTCGTCTCACATAGAGATAATTTTCTGTATATTATGCAGTTCAGTTTTGAAACTGCATCATGGACAGATTCGAGAAGGGACTTTTGGGAGCACTTTCAGGCATACGGTGTAAAAGGAGATATCATCAGACAAAAACTGGAGAGAAGCTTTCTGAGAAACTGTTTTGTGGTGTGTGCATTCCACTCTGGGAGTTACACCTCTTTCATCATAAGGCAGTTTTTGAACGAGGTTCTTCTGAAAATGAAAAAGTGATATTTTGCAATGTGTAGAAAACTATCGTGAAAAGTGAAATATACTGAAATGACACCCAGAAAGAAGCGTTCCAAGACAATGATCTCTAACGTGTGCTTTCATTTCAGAGAGTTAAAGATTCCACCACATTGCCCAGTTTGGAATCTCTGTTTTTGAGTAATATTTGAGATGTTATAAAGAGGCGCCCCTGGGCTTGTGGTGAGTAAGGAAACGACTTCCGATGAAAACTGGAGAGAATCTTTCGGAGCAGCTGCTTTGTGATGTGTGCATTCATCTCGTAGCATTACATAATTTTTTGGATTGAGTAGTCTGAAATCAATGTTTCTATGGAAACTGAGAAAGAACATTTGGGAACACTCCTAAGAGTATGCTGAAAAAATATATAGTCCTATAAAAGTCAGAAGGAAACATTCTCTGAATCCGCTCCAGGTAGTATCAAGTCCACTCGCACAGTTAAGTTTCCGTTTTCATTGAGCAGTATCCTAACACTGTTTTACGTGAGTCAGCTAAGGGACAATCGGGAGCGCTTTGAGGCTAGCGGTGAAAATGGAAATATCTTCAGACAGATACTCGAGAGGAGATCGACAAAGAAATGTTTGTGACGTATGCATTTCCCACACAGAGTTAAACTTCTTTTCTCATAGGGATTTATGGAATCCCGTTGGGAGAAATAGCTACCGGGGATATTCAGGAGTATATTTACTGCTATGTTTGAAAAGGAAATATCCTCAGATAAAAACTGGAAAGAAACTTTCTGTGAAACTTCTTTGTGACTGATATGTCTATTTATGTCACATAGAAGAAACTGCCTTTGTATTACGCAATTTTGAACTGCGTCATGCACGGATTCGTGAAGGGACATTCGGGAGCACATACAGGCTGGTGGGGAAATAGGAGATATCTTCAGATAACAATTGGAGAGAAACTTTCTGAGAAACTGCTTTATGATGTCTGCATTCCACTCAGGGAATTATACCTCTTTTCTCACAAGGCAGTGTTGGAACATTATTCCTGTCAAAGTGAAAAAGAGATATTTTGCAGCATATTGAAGACTATGGCAAAAATTGAAATATCCAGAAATAAAACCCAGAAAAAAGCATTCCAACAAACTGCTCTCTGACGTGTATATTCATTTCAGAGTGTTAAAGCTTAAGTTAAGTCACCCAACTTGGAAAATCTCTCTTTGAGGAAATTGAGAAGGGATATTAATTGACACCCAGAGGCTTGTGGTGAGAAAGGAAACGTCATCTAAGGAAAAGTAGAGAGAAACTTTCGGAGCAACTGCTTAGTGATGGGTGCATTCATCTCATAGAGTTAAATCATTCATTGGATTGAGCAGTTTTAAATCGCTGTTTCAGTGATACCTGAGAAAGGACATTTCGGAACGCTCTTAATAATATGCTGAAAAAGAAATAACATCCGATAAACGCCAGAAGGAAACAGTCTGTGAAACTTCTCTAGGTCGCTTGAATTCCACTCGCACAGTTAAGCTTCTGTTTTCATGGATCAGTATTCTAACAATGTTTTAGGTTAATCAGCTAAGGGATACATGGGAGCGATTTCAGGCTTCCAGTGAAAACGGAAATATCTTTAGATAGATACTGGAGGAAGATTTCCGAGGAGCAGCCTTGTGACATGTGCAATCTACTCGCAGAGATATACTTTCCTTCTCATAGATGAATGGGAAATCCCGTTTGGAGAAAAAGCGACCAGGGGACATTCCGAAGTACATGAAATGCTATGGTGAAAAAGGAACTATCCTCAGACAAAAATTGGAAAGAAGCTTTCTGTGAAACTGCTTTGTGATAGATATGTCTATTCATTTCACATTGATAAAACTTTCTTACTATTACACACTTTTGAAAGTCTGCCATGGACGGATTCCTGAAGGGACATTCGGCATGATATTCAAGCATATGATGAAAAAGGAGTTATCTCCAGATGGAAACTGGAAAGAAGCTGTCTGAGAAAGTGCTTTGAGATGTGTGCATTCCCCTCAGGGATTTATACCTCTTTTCTCGTAAGACAGTGTTCGAACACTGTTCCTGTAAAACTGAAACTGTGATATTTTGCGCAAATTGAAGACTATGGCAAAAAGTGAAATATCCTGAAAAAAAAAACCCAGAAATAGGTATTCCATGAAACTGCACTCTGACGTGTGCATTCATTTGAGAGAGTTAAAATTTACAGTAAATTGTCCCATTTGGTAGCTCTGTCTTTGAGGAATATGTGAAGGGATATTAAGTGGTTCCACTGGGCTTGTGGTGAGACAGGTAAGGTCTTCTGATGAGAACTGCAGAGAATCTCTCAGATCAACTGATTTGTGATGTTTGTAATCATCTCATAGAGTTAAATCATTATTGGGAATACCAGTTTGATATCTCTGTTTCTGAGGAACTTGAGCAAGCACATTTGGGATCACTCTCAAGAATATGTGAAAAAGAAATAGCTTCCAATAAAAAAGAGAAGGAAACACTCTGTGACACTGCTCTATGTCACGCGAATTAAACTCGCCCAGTTAAGCTTCTGTTTTCATTGAGCAATATTCTAACACTTTTTATAGGTGAGTCAGCTAAGAGATACTCAGAAGCACTTTGAGGCTTATGGCCAAAATGGAAACATCTTCAGACAAATACTGGAGAGAAGATATCTGAGGAGTTTCTTGGTAACGTGTGAATTCCATTCATAGAGTTATAGTTTTCTTCTCATAGAGTATTGCACAATCCCATTTGGAGAAAATACTACCATGGGACATTCAAGAGTATGAGGACGGCTATGGTGAAAACGGAAATATACTGTGAAAAAAACTGGAAAGAAGCTTTCTGTGAAACTGCTATATGATAGATATGTCAATTCATCTCACATAGAGAAAATTTTCTTTATATGACGCAGTTTCAAAACTGCATCATAGACAGATTCGCAGAGGGATGTTTGGGAGCACATTCTGGCTTACAGTGTAAAAGGAGATCTCGTCAGAGAAAACTTGAGAGAAGCTTTCTGAGAAACTGCTTTGTGGTGTGTGCATTCCACTGAGGGAGTTATACCTGTTTCATCATAAGGCAGTGTTTCAACAAGGTTCTTCTGAAAGTGAAAAAGTGATATTTTGCAACACGTTGAAAACTATTGCGAAAAGTGCAATATCCTGAATTAAAACACAGAAAGAATCGTTCCAAGAAAATGCTCTCTAACGCACGCATTCATTTCAGAGAGGTAAAGTTTACACTACCTTGCCCAGTTTGGAAACTGTCTTTGAGGTATCTTTGAGGTGTTATTAAGAGGCGCCCCTGGGCTTGTGGTGAGTAAGGAAAGGACTTCCGATGAATACTGAAGAGAAGCTTGCAAAGCAACTGCTTTGTTATGTGTGTATTCATCTCGTAGAGTTACATCATTCGTTGGGTTGAGGAGATTGAAATCACTGTTTCTGTGGAACCTGAGAAAGAACATTTGGGAAAACTCTTAAGAATATGCTGAAAAAGAAATATTCTCCGATAGAAACCAGAAGGAAACATAAAGTGAATCTGCTCCAGGTCATATCAAGTCCACTCACACAGAAAATGGAAATATCTTCAGATAGATACTCGAGTGGAGATTGATGAAGAAATGCTTTCTGACATATGTATTTCCCACACAGAGTTAAACTTTTCTTCTCATAGGGATTTATGGAATCCCGTTGAGAGAAAGTGCTACTGGGGACATTCAGGAGTATATTTATGCTATGGTGGGAAAGGTAATATCCTCAGACAAAAACTGGAAAGAAACTTTCTGTGAAACTGCTTTGGGACAGATATGTCTATTCATCTCACATAGATGAAACTGTCTTTCTATTACCCATTTTTGAAACTGCAACATGGATGGATTAGCGAACAGACATTCGGGAGCACATACCAGCTGGTGGGGTACAGGAGATATCTTCAGATAACAACTGGAGAGAAACTTTCTGAGAAACTGCTTAGTGATGTCTGCATTCCACTCAGGGAGTTATACCTTTTTTCTCCCAAGTCAGTGTTTGAACACTATTCCTGTAGAAGTGAAAAACAGATATTTTGCAAAGCATTGAAGACTATGGTGAAAATTGAAATACCTGGAAATAAAACCCAGAAAAAACCGTTAAAAGAAACAGCTCTCTGACGTGTACATTCATTTCAGAGTGTTAAATCTTATGCTAGGTCGCCCCATTTAAAAACGCTGTCTTTGAGGATATTGTGAAGGGATATTAAGTGACACCCAGAGGGTTGTGATGAGAAATGAAACGTCTTCCGATGAAAACTGGAGAGAAACTTTCGGATCAAATGCTTTGTGATGTGTGTATTCATCTCATAGAGTTAAATCGTTCTTTGGATTGAGCAGTTTTAAATTGCTGTTTCTGTGATACCTGAGAAAGGACATTTGGGAACGCTCATAAAATATGCTGTAAAATAAATACCATCCGGGCAGGGCGCAGTGGCTCAAGCCTGTAATTCCAGCACTTTGGAAGACCAAAACTGGCAGATCTCAAGGTCAGGAGATCGACACCATCCTGACTAATATGGTGAAATCTCGTCCTTACTAAGAAATACAAAAAACACCCGAGCGAGGTGGCGGGTAACTGCTGTCCCAGCTACTTGGAGGCTGAGGCAGGAGAATTGCGTAAACCCGGAAGGCGGAGCTTACAGTGAGCTGAGATCTGGCCACTGCACTGCAGCCTGGGCAACAGAGCGAGACTCTGTCCCCCCGCCCCCCCAAAAAAAGAAATACCATCCGATAAACGCCAGAAGTAAACTGTCTGTGAATCTTCTCTGGGTCTCTTGAATTCCACTCGCACAGTTAAGCTTCTGTTTTCCTTGAGCAGCATTCTGACAATGTCTTAGTTTAATCAGCTAAGAGATACTTGAGAGCGATTTGAGGCTTCTGGAAAATACGGAAAAATCTTTAGATAGATACTGGAAGAAGATTTCCGAGGTGCAGCCTTGTGACGGGTGCATTCTACTCTCAGAGATATACTTTTCTTCTCAAACAGGAATGGGAAATCGCATTTGGAGAAAAAGCGGACAGGACACATTCGGGAGTAAATGAAAGGCTATGGTGAAAACGGAACTATCCTCAGATAAAAACTAGAAAGAAGCTTTCTGTGAAACTGCTTTGTGATAGATATGTCTATTCATTTCACATGGATAAAACTTTTTTCTATTATGCAGTTTTGAAAGTCTGCCATGGACGCATTCCCGATGGGACATTCAGCAGGACATTCAGGCATACGGTGACAAGGGAGTTATCCTCAGATAAAAACTGGAGAGAAGCTATCTGAGAAAGTTCTTTGAGTTGTGTTTATAACACTCAGGGATTTATACCTCTTTTCTCATAAGGCAGTGTTTGAACACTTTCCTGCAAAACTGAAAAAGTGACATTTTGTAGTGCATTGAAGCCTATGGCGAAAAGTCAAATATCCTGAAACAAAACGCAGAAAGAAGAATTTCAAGAAACTGTGCTCTGACGTGTGCATTCATTTCAGAAAGTTAAAATTTACAATATGTTGCCCTGTTTGGAAACTCTGTCTTTGAAGAATCTGTGAAAGGATATTAAGTGGCACCCGGAGGCTTGTGGTGAGAAATAAATGACTTCCGAGGAAAAGTGGACAGAAGCTTTGGGAGTAACTGCTTTGTAATGTGTGTACGCATATAATAGAATTAAATCATTCTTTGGATTGAGCAGTTTGAACTCGCTGTTTCTGTGGAACCTGAGAAAGGACATTTGGGAATGCTCTTAATAATATGCTGAAAAAGAAATACCCTCCGATAAAAAACAGAAGAAAACTGTCTGTGAAACTGCTCTTTGTCACGTGAAGTCCACTCGCACAGTTAAGCTTCGGTTTTCATTGAGCCATATTCTAACATTGTTTATTTTACTCTGTGAAGTGATATGTTGGAGCGCTCTGAGGCTTTCGGTGAAAAAGGAGACATCTTCAGATACATACCGGAGAGAAGATTTCCAAGGAGCTGCTTTGTGACATGTGCATTACACTCACAGGGTTATATTTATTTTCTCCTAGAAGGTTGGGGAATCCTGTTTGGAGAAAAAGCTACAAGGCGACATTCGGGAATATAGGGACTGCTATGGTGAAAAAGGAAATATAATCAGCGAAAAACGGGAAAGAAACCTTCTGTGAAACTGCTTTGTGGTAGATATGTCTATTCCCCTCCCATAGTTAAAACTTTTTTCTATTAAGCAGTTTTGAAACTGCTTAATGGACGGAAACGTGAAGGGACATTAGGGAGACATTCAGGCCTGTGGGGAAATAGGAGATATCTTCACATAAAAACTGGAGAGCAACTTTCTGAGAAACTGCTTGGTGATGTGTGCATTCCTCTCTGGGAATTATACCTCTTTTATCATTAGGCACTTTTTGAACACTGTTCCTGGAAAACTAAAAAAGTGATAATATGCAGCAAATTAAAGACGTTGGTGAAATATGAAATATCCTGAATTAAAATCACAAAAGGAGTGCTCTAAGGAACACCTCTCTGACGTGTGCATTCATTTCAGAGAGTTAAAGGTAAAACTACGTTGCCCAGTTTGGAAACTCTGTCTCTGAGGAATTTGTGAAGGGATATTAAGTGTTTCCCCTGGGTGTGTCGTGAGAAATGAAACGTCTTCCGATGAAAACTGCAGAGAACTTTTCAGAGCAACTGCTTTGTGATGTGTGTAATCATCTCATAGAGTTAAATCATTCTTTGGCTTGAGCAGTTTGCAATTCTGTTTCTGTGGAACCTGAGCAGAGACATTTGGGAACGCTCTCAAGAATATGTGAAAAAGAAACACCTTCCAATAAAAAAGAGGAGGAAACACTCTGTGACACTGCTCTAGATCACATGAATAAAACTATCACAGTTAAGCTTCTGTTTTCATTGAGCAGTACACTAACACTCTTTTTGGTGAGTCAGCTAAGGGGTACTCGGGATCGCTTTGAGTCTTACAGTGAAAACGAAAATATCTTCAGACAGATACTGGAGAGAAGATATCTGAGGAGCTGGTTGGTAACGTGTGAAGTCCACTCATAGAGTTATAGTTTTCTTCTCATAGAGTATTGTGGAATCCCGTTTGGAGAAATCGCTACAGTGGACATTCGAGAGTATATGGACGTCTATAGTGAAAGAGGAAATATACTCAGGAAAAAACTGCAAAGAAGCTTTCTGTGACACTGCTATGTGATAGATATGTCTATTCATCTCACATAGAGAACATTTTATTTATATTACACAGTTTAGAAAATGCGTCATGGACACATTCACGAAGGGACATTTGGGAGCACATTCAGGCGTACATTCTAAAAGGAGATATCGTCAGACAAAAACTGGAGGGAAGCTTTCTGAGAAACTGCTTTGTGGTGTGTGCATTCCACTGAGGGAGTTATACCTCTTTCATCATAAGGCAGTGCTTCAACAAGGTTCTTATGAAAGTGAAAAAGTGATATTTTGCAGCGTGCTGAAAACTATCGCGAAAAGTGAAATACCCTGAAATAAAACCCAGAAAGAAGCGTTCCAATAAAATGCGCACTAACGTGCTCATTCATTTCAGAGAGTTAAAGTTTACAATACATTGCCCAGCTTGGAAACTCTGTCTTTGAGGAATATTTGAGGTGTTATTAAGAGGCGCCCCTCGGCTTGTGGTAAGGACACGACATCTGATGAAAACTGGAGAGAAGCTTTTGGAGCAACTGATTTGTGATGTGCATATTCCTCTCATAGAAATACATCATTCTTTGCATTGAGCAGATTGAAATCACTGTTTCTATGGAAGCTGAGAAAGAATATTTGGGACCTTTCTTAAGAATATGCTGAAAAATAAATATCCTCTGATAAAAACCAGAAGGAAACATTCTGTGAAACCGCTTCAGGTCATATCAAGACCACTCGCACAGTTAAACTATCATTTTCATTGAGCAGTATCCTGACACTGTTCTTCCTGAGTCAGCTAAGGGATAATCGGGAGCACTTTGAGGCTAATGGTGAACACGGAAATATCTTCAGATAGACACTCAAGAGGAGATTTATGAAGAAATGCTTTGTGACGCATGCATTTCCCACACAGAGTTAAACTCTCTTCTCATAGGAGTTTATGTAATCTCGAAGGGAGAAATAGCTACTGGGGACATTCAGGAGTATATTTACTGCTATGGTGAAAAAGGAAATATCCTCAGAAAAAAACTGGAAAGAAACTTTCTGTGAAAGTGCTCTGTGAAAGATATGTATCTCTGTCTCACATAGAGGAAACTGTCTTTCTATTACGCAGTTTTGAATCTGCATCATGGATGGATTCACGATGGGACATTCGGGAGCACATACAGTTTGATGGGGAAATAGGAGATACCTTTAGATAAAAATTGGAGAAAAAGTTTCTGAGAAACTGCTTTGTGATGTCTGCATTCCACTCAGGGAGTTATACCTCTTTTCTCACAAGGCATTGTTTGAGCACTGTTCCTGTAATAGTGAAAAAGAGATATTTTGCAGTGTAATGAAGACTATGGCGACAATTGAAATATCTGGAAATAAAACCCAGAAAAAAGCAATGCAAGAAACTGCTCTCTGACATGTACATTCATTACAGAGTGTTAAAGCTAACTCTGTGCCGCCAAGTTTGGAAACACTTTGAGGAAAGTGTGAAGGGATATTAGGTGACACCTGCAGGCTTGTGCTGAGAAAGGAAACGTCTTCTGATGAAAACTAGAGAGAAACTCTCAGAGCAACTGCTTTGTGATGTGTGTATTCATCTCATAGAGTTAAATCGTTCTTTGGTTTGAGCAGTTTTAAATTGCTGTTTCTGTGATACCTGAGAAAGGGCATTTGGGAACGCTCTTAATAATATGCTGTAAAAGAAATACCATCCAATTAATGCCAGAAGGAGAAGAAAACACTCTGTGAAACTTCCATAGGTCGCTTGAATTCCACTCTCACAGTTAACCTTCTGTTTTCATTGAGCAGTATTATAACACTCTTTTCAGTGAGTCAGCTAAGGGATACTCCGGTGCGCTTTGAGGCTTACAGTGAAAATGAAAACATCTTCAGGGAGATACTGGAGAGAAGATATCTTAGGAGATGTTTTGTGACGTGTGAATTCCATTCATAGAGTTATAGTTTTCTTCTCATAGAGTATATCAATCTGCTCCTGGTCATATCAAGTCCACTCACACAGTTAAGCTTCCGTTTTCATTGATCACTATCCTAACACTATTTTATGTGAGTCAGCTAAGGGGTAATCAGGAGTGCTTTGAGGCTAACGGTGAAAACAGAAATATCTTCAGATAGATACTCAAGAAGAGATTGATGAAGAAATGCTTTGTGACGTATGAATTTCCCACACAGAGTTAAACCTCTCTTCTCATAGGGGTTTAGGGAATCCCGTTGGGAATAACAGCTATCGGGGACATTCAAGAGTATATTTACTGCTATGGTGGAAAAGGAAATATCCTCAGACAAAAACTGGAAAGAAAATTTCTGTGAAACTGCTTTGTGAGAGATATGTCTATTCATCTCACATAGATGAAACTGTCTTTCTATTATGCAGTTTTGTAACGGCATCATGGACAGATTCGCGAAGGGACATTCAGGAGCACATACAGGCTGGTGGGGAAATAGGAGGTATCTTCAGTTAAAAATTGGAGAGAATCTTTCTGAGAAACTGCTTTGTGATATCTGCATTCCACTCAGGGAGTTGTACCTCTTTTCTCAAAAGTCATTGTTTGAACACTGTTCTTGTAAAAGTGAAAAAGAGATATTTTGCAGCGTATTGAAGACTATAGCGAAAATTGAAATATCCAGAAAAAAAAAACCCTGAAAAAAGCATTCCAAGATACTGGTGTCTGGCATGTACATTGATTTCAGAGTGTTAAAGCTGACACTAAGTCGCCCAGTTTGGAAACTATGTCTTTGAGGAAATTGCGAAACGATATTAAGTGACACCCGGAGGCTTGTGGTGAGAAAGGAAATGTCTTCCGGTGAAAACTGGAGAGAAACTTTCGGAGCAACTGCTTTGTGAAGTGTGTATTCATCTCGTAGAGTAAATCGTTCTTTGGATTGAGCACTTTTAAATCGCTGTTTCTGTGATACCTGGGAAAGGACATTTCGGAATGCTCTTAATAATATGCTGAAAAAGAAATACCATCTGATAAATGCCAGAAGGAAACTGTCTGTGAAACTTCTCTAGGTCGCTTGAATTCCACTCACAGAGTTAAGCCTCTGTTTTCATTGAGCTGTATTTTAGCAATGTTTTAGGTTAATCAGTTAAGGTATACTCGGGAGCGATTTGAGGTTTCTGGTGAAGACGGAAATATGTTTAGATAAATACTGGAAGAAGATTTCCAAGGAGTGGCCTTGTGACGTATGCATTCTACTCACAGAGATATACTCTTCTTCTCAAACAGGAATGTTAAATCGCATTTGGAAGAAAAGCGACCAGGGGATATTCAGGAGTATATGAAAGTCTATGTTGAAAAAGGAACTATCCTCAGACAAAAACTGGAAGGAAGTTTCTGTGAAAGTGCTTTGTGATACATAAGTCTATTCCTTTCACTTGGATAAAACTTTCTTTCTATTACGGAATTTTGAAAGTCTGCCATGGAAGGATTCGCGAAGGTACGTTCGGCAGGACATTCAGTGGTACAGTGAAAAGGGAGTTATCTTCAGACAAAAAGTGGAGAGAAGCTGTCTGAGAAAGTGCTTTGAGATGTGTGCATTCCACTCAGGGATTTATACCTCTTTTCTCATAAGGCAGAGTTTGAACACTGTTCCTGTAAAAGTGAAAAAGTGACATTTTGCAGCGCATTGAAGACTATGGCGAAAAGTCAACTATCCTGAAATAAAACCCAGAAAGAAGGATTCCAGGGAACTGCACTCTGACGTGTGCATTCATTTCAGAGAGTTAAAATTTGCACTACGTTGCCCCGTTTGGAAACTCTGTCTTTGAAGAATCTCTGAAGGGATATTAAGTGGTGCCTGGAGGCTTGTGGTGAGAAAGGAAACGCCTTCCAATGAAAACTGCTCAGAATCTTGCGGAATAATTGCTTTGTAAAGTGTGTACACATCCCATAGAATTAAATTATTCTAGGGATTGAGCAGTTTGAACTCACTGTTTCTGTGGAACCTGAGGAAGAACATATGAGAATGCTCTTAAGAATATGCTGAAAAAGAAATACCCTCCAATAAAAAACAGAATAAAACTTTCTGTGAAACTGCTCTTTGTCACGTTAAGTCCACTCATACAATTAAGCTTCAGTTTTCATTGAGCAATATTCTAACACTGTTTTTGTTTAGTCTGTGAAGTGATATGCTGCAGTGATCTGAGGCTTTCGGTGAAAAAGGGAACGTCTTCAGATACATATCGGAGAGAAGGTGTCCGAGGAGCTGTTTTGTGACATGTGCATTCCACTCACAGGGTTATCCTTTTTTTCTCCTAGAAGATTGAAGAATCTCGTATGGAGAAAGAACTACAAGGGGATATTCGGGAATACAGGGACTGCTATGGTGAAAAAGGAAATATCATTAGACAAAACCTGGAAAGAAGCTTTCTGAAACTGTGTTGTGGTATCTATGTCTATTCACCTATCATAGATAAAACTTTTTTCTATTACGCAGTTTTGAAACCACGTAATGGACGGAAACACGAAGGGACATTAGGGAGCACATTCAGGTCTGTGGTGAAATAGGAGATGTCTTCACATAAAAACTGCAGAGAAGCTTTCTGAGAAACTGCTGTGCACATTCCACTGAGGGAATTATACCTCTTTTCTCATAAGACACTTTTTGAACACTGTTCCTGTCAAACTGAAAAAGGGATATTTTGCAGCGAATTGAAGAATTTGGCATAATGTGAAATATCCTGAATTAAAACCAGGAAGGAAGCATTCTAAGAAACTCTTCTCTGACGTGGTCATTCTTTTCAGAGAGTTAAAGCATACACTACGTTGCCCAGTTTGGAAGCTCTGTCTTTGAGGAATTTGTGAAGGGATATTAAGTGCTTCCCCTGGGCTTGTGGTGAGAAAGGAAATGGCTTCCGATGAAAATTGCAGAGAATATTTCAGAGCAACTGCTTTGTGATGTGTGTAATCATCTCATAGCCTTAAATCATTGTTTTAATTGAGCAGTTTGATATCTCTGTTTCTGTGTAACCTGAGCAGAGACACTTGGGAACGCTCTCAAGAATATGTGAAAAAGAAACACCCACCAACAAAAAAGAGAAAAAACACTCTGTGATACCGCACTGGGTCGCGTGAATTCCACCTGCACAGTTCAGCTTCTGTTTTCATTTAGCTGTATTCTGACACTCTTTAGGTGAGTCAGCTAAGGGATACTCGGGAGTGCTTTGAGACTTACGGGAAAACGAACATATCTTTAGACAGATACTGGAGAGAAGACATCTGGGGAGCCGCTTCATGACGTGTGTATTCCAATCATAGAGTTATAGTTTTCTTCTCATAGAGTATTGCAGAATCCCGTTTCGAGGAAACGCTACCAGGGGACATTCGAGAGTATATGGACGATTATGGAGAAAGAGGAATTATACTCAGACAAATACTGGAAAGAAGCTTTCTGTGACACTGCTCTGTGATAGGTATGGCTATTCATCACAGATAGAGAAAATTTTCTTTGTATTATGCAGTTTTGAAACTGCGTCATGGACAGATTCGCGAAGGGACATTTGGAAGCACATTCAGGCGTACGGTGTAAAAGGATATATCGTCAGACAAAAACTGGAGAGAAGCTTTCTGAGAAAGTGCTTTGTGGTGTGTGCATTTCACTGAGGTAGTTATACCTCTTTCATCATAAGGCAGTGTTTGAACAAGGTTCTTCTGAAAGTGAAAAAGTGATATTTTGCGACGAGTTGAAAACTATCACAAAAAGCGAAATATCCTGAAATAAAACCCAGAAAGAAGCGTTCCAAGACAATGCTCTCTGATGTGTGCATTCATTTCAGAGAGTTAAAGCTTACAGTACATTGCCCAGTTTGTAAGCTCTGTCTTTGAGGAATCTCTGAGGTGTGATTAAGAGGCGCCCTTGGGCTTGTGGTGAGTTTGGAAATGACTTCCGATGAACACCGGAGAGAAGCTTGCAGAAAAACTTCTTTGTGCATTCATCTTGTAGAGTTACATCATTCTTTGGGTTGAGCAGTTTGAAATCACTGTTTCCGTGGAACCTGAGAAAGAACATTTGGGAATGCTCTTAAAAATATGCTGAAAAAAGAAGTATCCTCCGATAGAAACCAGACGGAAAACTTCTGTCAAACCGCTCCAGGTCTTATCAAGCCCACTCGCACAGTTAAGCTTCCGTTTTCATTGAGCAGTATCCTAACACTGTTTTACTTGAGTCAGCTAAGGGATAATCGGGAGCCTTTTGAGGCTAATGGTGAAAATGGAAATATCTTCAGATAGATACTCGAGAGGAGATTGATGAAGAAATGCTTTGTGACCTATGCATTTCCCACACAGAGTTAAACCTCTCTTCTCATAGGAGTTTAGGGAATCCTGTTGGGAGTAATAGCTACCGGGGACATTCAAGAGTATATTTACTGCTATGGTGGAAAAAGAAATATCCTCAGACAAAAACTGGAAAGAAACTTTGTGAAACTGCATTGTGACAGAAATTTCTATTCATCTCACATAGATGAAACTGTTTTTCTATTACAACGTTTTGAAACTGCATCATGGACGGATTCACAAAGGGACATTCTGGAGCACATAGAGGCTGGTGGGGAAATAGGAGATAACTTCAGATAACAATTGGAGAAAAACTTTCTGAGAAACTGCTTTGTGATGTCTGCACTCCACCTAGGGAGTTACACCTCTTTTCTCACAAGGCAGTGTTTGAAAACTGTTCCTGTAAAATTAAAAAAGAGACATTTTGCAGCGTATTGAAGGCTATGGTGAAAATTGAAACAACTGGAAATAAAACCCAGAAAAAAGCGTTCCAATAAACGGTTCTTGGACGTGTACATTCATTTCAGAGTTTTAAAGCAGACAATAAGTCGCACAGTTTGGACACTCTTACATTGAGGAAATTGTGAAG
This sequence comes from Piliocolobus tephrosceles, assembly GCF_002776525.5. Classification (NCBI taxonomy): domain Eukaryota; kingdom Metazoa; phylum Chordata; class Mammalia; order Primates; family Cercopithecidae; genus Piliocolobus; species Piliocolobus tephrosceles. The sequence goes on along the minus strand of NW_022294033.1, from coordinate 7,730 downwards.
GGATTTTAATTGACACCCCGAGGCTTGTGATGAGAAAGGAAACATCTTCTGAGAAAACAGGAGAGAAACTTTTGGAGCAGCTGCTTTGTAAAGTGTGTATTCATCTCATAGAGTGAAATCATTCTTTGGATTCAGCAGTTTTAAATCGCTGTTTCTGTGATACCAGAGAAAGGACATTTGGAAACGCTCTTTATTACATGCTGAAAAAGAAATACCATCTGCTAAAAGCCAGAAGGAAACTGTCTGAGAAACTTCTGCAGGTCGCTTGAATTCCACTTACACAGTAAAGCTTCTGTTTTCATTGAGCAGTATTCTAGCAATATTTTAGGTTAATCAGTTAAGGGATTCTCGGGATCGATTTGAGGCTTCCGTTGAAAATGGAAATATCTTTAGATAGATATTGGAGGTAGATTTCTGAGGAGTGGCCTTGTGAAGTGTGCATTCTACTCACAGAGATATACCTTTCTTCTCATAGAGGAATGGGAAATCCCGTTTGGAGAAAAAGGGAACAGGGGACATTCAGGAGTATATGAAAGTCTATGGTGAAAAAGGAAGTATCCTCAGACAAAATCTGGAAAGAAGATTTCTGTGAAACTGCTTTGTGATAGATATATCTATTCATTTCACAGGGATAAAACTTTCTTTCTATCACACAGTTCTGAAACTTCGTCATGGATGGATTCACGAAGGGACGTTCGGCAGGACATTCAGGTTTACTGTGAAAACAGAGTTATCTTCAGATAAAAACTGGAGAGAAGCTGTCTGAGAAAGGACTTTGAGATGTGTGCATTGCACTCAGGGATTTATACCTCTTTTCTCATAAGGCAGTGTTTGAACACTGTTACTTGAAACTGAAAAAGTGACATTTTGCAGCACATTGAAGACTATGGCGAAAAGTGAAATATCCTGAAATAAAACCCAGAAAGAAGAATTCCTAGAAACTGCACTCTGACGTGTGCATTCATTTCAGAAAGTTTAAGTTTACAATTCGTTGCCCCGTTTGAAAATTCTGTCTTTGAAGAATCTGTGAAGGGATATTAAGTGGTGCCCAGAGTCTTGTGGTGAGAAAGGAAACGCCTTTCGATGAAAACTGGACAGAATCCATCGGAGTAACTGCTTTTAATGTGTGTACGCATCTCAAAAAATTAAGTCATTTTTTGGATTGAGCAGTTTGAAGTCACTGTTTCTGTGGAACCTGAGAAAGGACATTTGGTAACACTCTTAAGAATATGCTGAAAAAGAAATACCCTCCGATAAAAAGCAGAAGAAAACTTTGTGTGAAACTGCTCTTTGTCACGTGAAGTCCACTCGCAGAGTTAAGCTTCGGGTTTCATTGAGCAGTATTCTAACACTGTTCTTGTTTAGTCTGTGAAGTGATATGCTGGAGCACTCTGAGGTTTTTGGTGAAAGAGGAAACATCTTCAGATACATACCAGAGAGAAGATTTCTGAGGACCTGCTTTGTGACATCTGCATTCCACTCACAGGCTTATACCTCTATTCTCTAAGCAGATTGGGGAATCCCATTTGGAGAAAAAGCTACAAGGTGACATTCCAAAATATATGGACTGCTGTGGTGAAAAAGGAAGTATCATCAGACAAAAACTGGAAAGAAGCTTTCTGTGAAACTGCATTATGGTAGATATGTCTATTCACCTCCCATAGAAAAAGCTTTTTTCTATTATGCAGTTTTGAAACTGCGTAAAGGACAGAAACGCCAAGGGACATTAGGGAGCACATTCAGGCCTGTGGGGAAATAGGAGATATCTTCACATGAAAACTGGAGTAAAGCTTCTGAGAAACTGCTATGTGATGTGTGCATTCCACTCAGGGAATTATACCTCTTTTCTCAAAAGGCACTTTTTGAACACTGTTCTTGTAAAACTGAAAAAGGGATATTTTGCAGTGAATTGAAGAATTTGGTGAAAAGTGAAATATTCTGAATTAAAATCAGAAAGGAAGCATTCTAAGAAACTCCTCTCTGACATGTGCATTCGTTTCAGAGAGTTAAAGCTTACACTACGTTGGCCATTTTGGAAGCTCTGACTTTGAGGAATTTGTGAAGGCATATTAAGTGCTTTCTCTGGGCTTGTGGTGAGAAAGCAAACGTCTTCTAATGAAAATTGCAGAGACTCATTGAGAGCAACTCCTTTGTGATGTGTGTAATCATCTCATAGCTTTAAATCATTGGATTGAGCAGTCTGGTATCTCTGTTTCTGTGGAACCTGAGCAAAGACATTTTGCAACGCTCTCAAGAATATGTGAAAAAGAAATACCCAGGGGGGAGGAGCAAGATGGCCGAATAGGAACAGCTGCAGTCTCCTACTCCCAGTGCGAGCGACGCAGAAGACCAGTGATTTCTGCATTTTCAACTGAGGTACTGGAGTTATCTCACAAGGGAGTGCCAGACAATCGGTGCTGGTCAGCTGCTGCAGCCCGACCAGTGATAGCTGAAGCAGAGCGAGGCATCACCTCACCTGGGACACGCAAGAGGGTAGGGAATACATTTTCCTAGCCAGGGGAACTAGATGCACAACACCAGGAAAAACGGGTAACTCCCACCACACCAAGAGATTATATCCCACACCTGGCCGGGAAAGTCCCACGGCCACGGAGTTTCCCTCAGAGTGAGCACAGCAGTCTGCGATCTAACTGCAAGGCAGCAGCAAGGCTGGGAGAGGGGCGCCCGCCATTGCTGAGGCTTAAGTAGGTAAACAAAGCCACTGGGAAGCTTGAACAGGGTGGAGCTTACAGCAGCTCAAGGAAACCTACCTGTCTCTGTAGACTCCACCTCTGGGGACAGAGCACAGCTAAACAACAACAACAAAAATGCAGCAGAAACCTCTGCAGATGCAAACGACTCTGTCTGACAGCTTTGAAAAGAGCAGTGGATCTCCTCACACGGAGGTTGAGATCTGAGAAGGGACAAACTGCCTGCTCAAGTGGGTCCCTGACCCCTGAGTAGCCTAAATGGGAGACATCCCCCACCAGGGGCAGTCTGACACCCCACACCTCAAAGAGTGGAGTACACCACTGAGAGGAAGCTTCCAAAGTAAGAATCAGACAGGTACACTCGCTGTTCAGCAATATTCTATCTTCTGTAACCTCTGCTGCTGATACCCAGTCAAACAGGGTCTGGAGTGGACCTCAAGCAATCTCCAAGAGACCTGCAGCTGTGGGTCCTGACAGACAGAAGGAAAACTATCAAACAGGAAGAACACCTATACCAAAACCCCATCATTACGTCAATATCATCAAAGACCAGAGGCAGATAAAACCACAAAGATGGGGAAAAAGCAGGGCAGAAAAGCTGGAAATTCAAAAAAAAAAAAAGAGCACATCTACCCCTGAAAAGGAGCACAGCTCATCGCTAGCAACGGATCGAAGCTGGTCAGAGAATGACTTTGATGAGATGAGAGAAAAGGCTTCAGTCCATCAAACCTCTCAGAGCTGAAGGAGGAATTACGTACCCAGCGCAAAGAAACCAAAAATCTTGAAAAAAGAGTGGAAGAATTGACAGCTAGAATAATTAATGCAGAGAATATCATAAACGAAATGACAGAGATGAAAACCATGACACGAGAAATACGGGACAGATTCACAAGCTTCAGTAACTGACTCGATCCGGTGGAAGAAAGAGTATCAGCGATGGAGGATCAAATGAATGAAATGAAGAGAGAAGAGTAACCCGAAGGAAAAAGAAGAAAAAGAAATGAACAAAGCCTGCAAGAAGTATGGGATATGTAAAAAGACCAAATCTACGTCTGATTGGGTTGCCTGAAAGTGAGGGGGAAAATGGAACCAAATTGGAAAAATCTCTTCAGGATATCATCCAGGAGAACTTCCCCAACCTAGTAGGGCAGGCCAACATTCAAATTCAGGAAATACCGAGAATGCCACAAAGATATTCCTCAAGAAGAGCAACTCCAAGACACATAATTGCCAGATTCTCCAAAGTTGAAATGAAGGAAAAAATCTTAAGGACAGCTGGAGAGAAAGGTCGGGTTACCCACAAAGGGAAGCCAATCAGACTGACAGAAGATCTCTCGGCAGAAACTCTACAATCTAGAAGAGAGTGGGGACCAATATTCAAAGTTCGTAAAGAAAAGAATTTTAAACCCAGAATTTCATATCCGGCCAAACTAAGTTTCATAAGTGAAGGAGAAATAAAATCCTTTATAGATAAGCAAATGCTTAGAGATTTTGTCTCCACCAGGCCTGCCTTACAAGAGACCCTGAAGGAAGCCCTAAACATGGAAAGGAACAACCGGTACCAGCCATTGCAAAAACATGCCAAAATATCAAGACCATCGAGGCTAGGAAGAAACTGCATCAAATAACGAGCAAAATAACCAGTTAATATCATAATTGCAGGATCAAGTTCACACATAACAATATTAACCTTAAATGTAAATGGACTAAATACTCCAATTAAAAGACACAGACTGGCAAACTGGTTAAAGAGTCAACACCTGTCACTCTGCTGTATTCAGGAGACCCATCTCACATGCAGAAACATACATGGGATCATAATAAAGGGATGGAGGAAGATCTACCAAGCAAATGGAGAACAAAAAAAAGCAGGGGTTGCAATCCTAGTCTCTGATACAAGAGACTTTAAACCATCAAAGATCAAAAGAGACAAAGAAGGCCATTACATAATGGTAAAGGGATCAATTCAACAGGAAGAGCTAACTATTCTAAATATATATGCACCCAATACAGGAGCACCCAGATTCATAAAGCAAGTCCTTAGAGACTTACAAAAAGACTTAGACTCCCATACAATAATAATGGGAGACCTCAACACTCCACTGTCAGCAATAGACAGATCAACGAGACAGAAAGTTAACAAGGATATCCAGGAATTGAACTCATCTCTGCACCAAGCGGACCTAATAGACATCTATAGAACTCTCCACCCCAAATCAACAGAATATACATCTTTCTCAGCACCACATCGCACTTATTCCAAAATTGACCACAGAATTGGAAGCAAGGCACCCCTCCGCAAATGTAAAAAAACAGAAATTATAACAAACTGTCTCTCAGATCACAGTGCAATCAAACTAGAACTCAGGACTAAGAAACTCAATCAAAACCGCTCAACTACATGGAAACTGAACAACCTGCTCCTGAATGACTACTGGGTACATAACGAAATGAAGGCAGAAGTAAAGATGTTCTTTTAAAGCAATGAGAACAAAGATACAACATACCAGAATCTCTGGGACACATTTAAAGCAATGTATAGAGGGAAATTTATAGCACTAAATGCCCACAAGAGTAAGCTGGAAATATCTAAAATTGACACTCTAACATCACAATTAAAAGAACTAGAGAGGCAAGAGCAAGCACATTCAAAAGCTAGCAGAAGGCAAGAAATAACTAAGATCAGAGCAGAACTGAAGGAGATAGAGACACAAAATCCCTCCAAAAAATCAATGAATCCAGGAGTTGGTTTTTTGAAAAGATCAACAAAATTGACAGACCGCAAGCAAGACTAATAAAGAAGAAAAGAGAGAAGAATCAAATAGACTCAATAAAAAATGATAAAGGGGATATCACCACCGACCCCACAGTAATAGAAACTACCATCAGAGAATACTATAAACACCTCTACGCAAATAAACTAGAAAATCCAGAAGGAGTACATAATTTCCTGGACACTTACACTGTTCCAAGACTAAACCAGGAAGAAGTTGAATCCCTAAATAGACCAGTAGCAGGCTCTGAAATTGAGGCAATATTAATAGCCTACTGACCAAAAATGGACCAAATGGATTCACAGCTGAATGCTACCAGAGGTACAAGGAGGAGCTGGAACCATTACTTCTGAAAATATTCCAATCAATAGAAACAGAGGGAATCCTCCCTAACTCATTTTATGAAGTCAACATCATCCTGATACCAAAGCCTCACAGAGACACAACAAAAAAAGAGAATTTTACACCAGTATCCCCGATCAACATCGATGCAAACATCCTCAATGAAACACTGGCAAACCGGATTCAGCAGCACATCAAAAAGCTTATCCACCATGATCAAGTGGGCTTCATCCCTGTGATGCAAGGCTGGTTCAACATTCGCAAATCAATCAACATAATCCAGCATATAAACAGAACCAAGGACGAGAAACACATGATTATCTCAATAGATGCAGAAAAGTCTTTTGACAAAATTCAACAGCCCTTCATGCTAAAAACGCTCAATAAATTCGGTATTGATGGAACGTACCTCAAAATAATAAGAGCTATTTATGACAAACCCACAGCCAGTATCATACTAAATGGGCAAAAACTGCAAAAATTCCCTTTGAAAACTGGCACAAGACAGGGATGCCCTCTCTCACCACTCCTATTCAATGTAGTGTTGGAAGTTCTGGCCAGGGCAATCAGGCAAGAGAAAGAGATAAAGGGTATCCATTTAGGAAAAGAAGAAGTCAAATTGTCTCTGTTTGCAGATGACATGATTGTATATTTAGATAACCCCATTGTTTCAGCCAAAAATCTCCTTAAGCTGATAAGCAACTTCAGGAAAGTCTCAGGATACAAAATTAACGTGCAAAAATCACAAGCATTCTTATACACCAGTAACAGACAAACAGAGAGCCAAATCATGAATGAACTTCCATTAACAATTGCTTCAAAGAGAATAAAATATCTAGGAATCCAACTTACAAGGGATGTAAAGGACCTCTTCAACGAGAACTACAAACCACTACTCAATGAATTAAAAGAGGACACAAACAAATGGAATAACATACCATGCTCATGGATAGGAAGAATCAATATCATGAAAATGGCCATGCTGCCCAAGATTATTTATAGATTCAATGCCATTCCCATCAAGCTACCAATGAGTTTCTTCACAGAATTGGAAAAAACTGCTTTAAAGTTCACATGGAACCAAAACATAGCCCGCATTGTGAAGACAATCCTAAGTCAAAAGAACAAAGCTGGAGGCATCACGCTAGCTGACCTCAAACTATACTACAAGGCTACAGTAACCAAAACAGCATGGTACTGGTACCAAAACAGAGATATAGACCAATGGAACAGAACAGAGACCTCAGAAATAATACCACAAATCCACAGCCATCTGATCTTTGACAAAGCTGAGAGAAACAAGAAATTGGGAATGGACTCCCTATTTTATAAATGGTGCTGGGAAAATTGGCTAGCCATATGTAGAAAGCTGAATCTGGATCGTTTCCTTACTCCTTATACGAAAATTAATTCAAAATGAATTACAGACTTAAATGTTAGAATTAATAACATAAAAACCCTAGAAGAAAACCTAGGTAGTACCATTCAGGACATAGGCATGGGAAAGGACTTCATGCCTAAAACACCAAAAGCAATGGCAGCAAGAGCCAAAATTGACACACAGGATATAATTATACTAAAGAGCTTCTGCACAGCAAAAGAAACTACCATCAGAGTGAACAGGCAACCTACAGAATGCGAGAAAATTTTTGCAATCTACTCATCTGACAAAGGGCTGATATCCAGAACCTACAAAGAACTCAAACAAATTTACAAGAAAAAAAACAAACAAACCCATCAAAAAGTGGGCAAAGGATATGAACAGACATTTCTCAAAAGAAGACATTCATACAGCCAACAGACACATGAAAAAATGCTCATCATCACTGGCCATCAGAGAAATGCAAATCAAAACCACAATGAGATACCATCTCACACCAGTTAGAATGGCAATCATTAAAAA
>NW_022294031.1:0-11709 GCF_002776525.5 Piliocolobus tephrosceles | reverse complement strand
TTCTCATGGAATCTGCAATAGGATATTTGGGAGTGCATTGAGGCGTATGGTGAAAAACAAAATATCCTCATAGGAAAACTAGAAGGAAGCTTTCAGAGTAACTGCTTTGTGTTGTGTGAATTCATCATGCTGAGGTACATGGTACTTTTCATTGAGCAGTTTGCTAACCCTATTTTCTTGGAATCTGCAATGGGATATTTTGAAGTGCATTGAAGCTTATGATGACAAAGAAAATATCCTCATATAAAAACTATAAAGAAGCTCCCTGAGAAACCGCTTTGAGATGTGTTAATTTGTCTAACAACATTACACGATTCTTTTCATGGAGAAGTTTGGTAGCACTTCTTTTGGGGAATCTGATAAGGGATATTTTGAATCGCATTGAAAATTATGGTGACAAAGGAAATATCCACATAAAAACTGGAAAGAAGCTTTGCTTTGTGATGTGTTAATTCATCTCACAGAGTTTCACCTTTCTTTTCCTGCAGCAGTTTGTTTACACCGTTTTTGTGGACTCTGCAGTGGGATACTATGGAGTGTATTGAAGCTTATTTTCACAAAGTAAATATCCTCATAAGAAAACTAGAAGGAACCTTTCTGAGACACCGCTTTATGATGTGTTGGTTCAGCTCACAGTGTTACACGATTGTTTTCATGGATCAGTTTGGTAGCACTGTTTCTTGGGAATCTGAGAAGGGATATTTTTGATTGCATTGATGCCTAGGGTGACAAAGGAAATATTCTGAACTAATAACTCTAAAGAAGCTTTCTGAGAAACTTCCTTGTGATGTGGGAATTCATATCACCATGTTACATCTTTCTTTTCATGGAACAGTTTGTTAACAATGCTTTTGTGGAATCTGCAAAGGGATATTGGGGAGCACTTTGAAGCTTATGGTGACAAAAAAATCATCATATAAAAGCTAGAAAGAAGCTTTCTGTGAAACTGCTTTGTGATGTGTTAATTCATCTCACAGAATTACACAATTCCCTTCATGTGTCAGTTTGGTTGCGCTGTTTTTGAGGAAACAGAGAAGGGATATTTTTGGTCGCATTGAAGGCTTTGGTGACTAAGGAAATATACTCAGGTTGAAAATAGAAAGAAGCTTTCTGAGAAAGTTATTTTTGATATATTAATTCATCTCACCATGTTACACCTTTTTTCATTGCTCTTTTGGTTGAGTAGTTTGATAACACTGTTTTCGTGGAATCTGCAATAGAATATTTGGGAACACATTGAAGCCTATGTTGACCAAGGAAATATCCTCAGATAAAAACCAATAGAAACTTTCTGAGAAACTGCTTTGTGATGTGTGAATTCATCTCACAGAGTTACACCTTTCTTTTCATGGAGCAGTTTGGTAGCACTGTTTTTACTGAATCTGAGAAGGGATATTTTGGATCACCTTGAAACCTATGGTGACAAAGGAAATGTCCTCAGATAAAAACCAGAAAGAATCTTTCTGAGATACCACTTTGTGATTTGTAAATTCATTTCACAGAGTTTTACGATTATAACACAGAGTGTTACAACTTTTTTTTAAATGGAATCTGCAAAGGAACATTCGGGAGCTCCTAGAAGCCTATGGTGAGAAAGGAAATAACTTCAGATAAAAACTGGGGATAAGCTTTTTGAGAAATAGCTTTTGATGTGTTTATTCATCTCATGGAGTTTAACCTTTTTGTTGATTGAGCAGTTTGGCATCACTGTTTTTCTGGATTCTGAGAGGATATATTTGGGAGCACATTGAAGCCTATGGTGGAAAAGGAAATATCATCAGATTTAAACTGGAAAGATGCTTTCTGAGAAACTGCTTTGTAATGGGTGAATTCGACTCACAGAGTTACACATTTATTTTCATTGAGCAGTTTGGTAGCACTGTTTTTGTGGAATCTGCAGAGGGACATTTGGGAGCACATAGAGGCCTAAGGTGACAAAAGAAATGTCTTCAGGTAAAAACTGGAGGGGAGCTTTCTGAGAAACCATTTTATGATGTGTACATTCATCTCATAGAGCTAAACGTTTCCATTGAGGGAGCACTTTGGCTTCACTGTTTTTGTGGTGTCCGAGAAGGGATATTTGGGAGCCCATTGAAAGCCTATGGTGGGAAAGGAAATATCCTCAGATAAAAACTAGAAAGAAGCTTTCTGAGAAACTGCTTCCTAATTGATGAATTCATCTCACAGAGTTACAATTTCCTCTCATGGATCAGTTTGTTAACACTGTTTTTCTGGAATCTGAGAAAGAATATTTAGGATCGCATTCAAGCCTAGACTGACAAAGGAAATATATTCAGATAAATACTAGAAACAAGCTTCCTGAGAAACAACTTTGTGATGGGTGAATTTATCTCACAGACTTAAACCTTTCTTTTCAAGGCACAATTTGGTAGCACTGTTTTTGTGGAATTGGCAGAGGGATATTTGGGGGCGCATAGTTCTAAGGTGAAATAAGAAATTTATTCAGGTAAAAACTGAAGAGAAGCTTTCTGAGAAACTCCTTTGTGAGGTGTGCATTCATCTCATAGAGGTAAACGTTTCTATTGAGGGAGACTGTGTTATCACTGTTTTTGTGGTGTCTGAGAACGGATATTTGAGAGCGCATTGAAGCATATGGTGGGAAAGGAAATATCCTGATATAAAAACTAGAAAGAAGTTTTCTGAGAAACTGCTTTGTAACGTGTCAATTCATCTCACAGAGTTACATGATTATCAGTTTGGGAGCACTGATTTTGTTGAATCTGAGAAGGGATATTTTGGGTCGCATTGAATCCTATGGTGACAAAGGAAATACCCTCAGATAAAAACTAGAAGGAAGCTTTCTGATAATGTTCTTTGTGATGTGTGAATTCATCTCACAGAGTTACAACGTTCTTTTCATGGAGCAGTTTGGTAGCCCCGTTTTTATGGAATCTGCAAAGGTATATTCTGGAGCCCTCTGAGGACTGCGGTGAAAAAGGAGATAACTTCAGATAAAAACTGGAGAGAAGCTTTTCGTGAAATGGTTTTGTTGTGTGTATTCATCTCACAGAGTTTAACCTCTTTGTTGATTAAACAGTTTGGCATTACTGCTTTTGTGCTATCTGAGAGGAGATATTTAGGAACACATTGAAGTTTATAGTGAAAAAGGAAATACATTCAGATTTAGACTAGAAATGAAGCTTTCTGAGAAACTGCTTTCTGATGCATGAACTCATCTCAAAGAGTCACACCTTTCTTTTCACGGAGCTGTTTATTATCACTGTTTTTGTGGAATATGCAGAGGGATATTTGGGAGTGCATAGAGGCCTAAGGTGAAAAAAGAAAAATCTCCAGGTAAAAAGTGGATAGAAGTTTTCTGAGAAACTCTTTGTGATGTGTGCATTCATCTCATAGAGCCAAATGTTTCTGTTGAGGGAGCACTTTGTAATCACTTTTTTCGTGTTGTTTGAGAAGGGATACTTCAAAGTGCAATGAAGCCTCTGGTGGAAAAGTAAATGTCCTCAGATAAAAACTAGAAAAAGCTTTAGAGAAACTGCTTTGTGATGAGTCAATTTATCTCACTGAGTTACATCATTCTTTTCATGGAGCAGTCTGTTAGCACTGTTTTATTGGCATCTGCAGAGGGATAATTTGCAGCACATAGAGACCTAAGGTGAAAAAAGACATTTCTTAAGGTAACAACTGGAGAGAAACTTTCAGAGAAACTCCTTTGTGATGTGTGCATTCACCTCATAGAGCTGAACGTTTCTGTTGAGGGAGCACTTGACATCACTGTTTTTTGGTGTCTGAGAACGGATATTTGGGAGTGCAATGAAGCCTATGGTGGAAAATGAAATATCCTCATATAAAAACTAGAAAGAAGCTTTCTGAGAAAGTTCTTTGTGATGTGTGAATTCATCTCACAGCGTTACACCTTTCTTTTCATGGGGCAGTTTGCTAACACTCTTTTAGTGGAATCTGCAAAGGGGTATTTAGGAGCACATTGAGGATTATGGTGAAAAATGTAATATCCTCAGATAAAAACGAGAAATAAGCTTTCTGAGAAACCATTTTATGATGTGTTAATTCATCACACAGAGATACACGATTCCTTTCATGGACTAGTTTGGTAGCATTGTTTTTGGGGAATCTGAGCAGAGATATTTTGGATCACATTGAAGCATATGGCAACAAAGGAAATACCCTCAGATAAAAACTAGAATGAGGCTTTTTGAGAACGTTCTTTGTGATGTGTGAATTCATCTCACAGAGTTCCATCTTTCTTTTCATGGAGCAGCTTGATAACACTGTTTTCATGGAATCTGCAATAGAATATTTTAGAGTGCATTGAAGCCTCCAGTGAAAAATGATATATCCTCAGATAAAAACAAAAATAAATTTTCTGAGAAACTGCTTTCTGATGTGTGAATTCATCTCAAAGAGTTACACTGTTCTCTTCATTGAGCAGTTTGCTAACACTGTTTTCTTTTATTTATTTATTTATTTTTTTGAGATGGAGTCTCGCTCTCTCACCCAGGCTGGAGTGCAGTGGCCATATCTCAGCTCACTGCAAGCTCCACCTCCCGGGTTTATGCCATTCTCCTGCCTCAGCCTCCCAAGTAGCTGGGACTACAGACACCCGCCACCTCGCCTGGCTAGTCTTATGTATTTTTTAGTAGAGACGGGGTTTCGCTGTGTTAGCCAGGATGGTCTCGATCTCCTGACCTTGTGATCCGCCCATCTCGGCCTCCCAAAGTGCTGGGATTACAGGCTTGAGCCACCACGCCCGGCCAGCTAACACTGTTTTCCTGAAATCTGCCATGGGATATTTCAGAACGCACTGAAGCTTGTGGTGACAAAGGAAATATCCTCAGACAAAAACTAGAAAGAAGTTTTCTGAGAAACTGCTTTGCAATTTGGGAATTCATCTGATGGAGTTACACCTTTGTTTTCTTGGAGCACTTTACTAACATTGATTTCATGGAATCTGCATAGGGATATTTGTTAGCGACTTGAGGCCTACAATGAAATAGGAATTATCCTCAGATAAAAACTAGAAAGAAGCTTTCTGAGAAACTACTTTGTGATGTATGAATTCAACTCACAGAGTTACATGATTCCTTTCATGGATCAGTTTGGTAGCACTCTTTTTGGGGAATCTGAGAAGGGATATTTTGGATTGCATTGAAGCCTATGGTGACAAAGGAAATATAATCAGATAAAAACTAGAAAGAAACTTGCTGAGAAACTGCTTTCTGATGTGTGAATTTGTCTCACAGAGTTACACTGTTCTTTTCATCGAGCAATTTGCTATCAATATTTTTGTGGAATCTGCAAAGGTATATTTGGGAGTGCTTTGAAGCTTACGGTGACAAAGGAAATACCCTCATGTATGAACTAGAAAGAAGCTTTCCGAGAAAGCATTTTGTGATCTGTGAATTCATCTCACAGGGTTGCACCTTTATTTTCATGGAGCAGTTTGCTAATGCTGTTTCATGGAATCTTTAAAGGGATATTTGGGAGCTCATTGAGGCTTAGAGTAGAAAAATATATATACTCAGATAAAAACTAGAAGGAAACTTTCTGAGAAACTACTTTTAATGTGTTAATTCGTCTCACAGAGTTACATGATTCTTTTCATGGAGCAGTTTGGTAACATTGTTTTTGGCGAATCTGAGAAGGGATACTTTGGATCGCGTTGAATATTATGATGACAAAGAAATATCCTCAGATAAAAAGTAGAAAAAGGCTTTATGAGAAAGGACATTGTGATCTGTGAATTCATCTCACAGCGATACTCCTTTCTTTACATGGAGCAGTTTGCTAAAATGTTTCTGCTGAATCTCCAATGGGATATTTGGGAGTTCATTGAGGCCTATAGTGAAAAAAAAATTCTCTGATAAAAACTAGAAAGAAGCTTTCTGAGAAACTGTTTTGTGATGTATGAATTCATCTCAGAGAATTACACAGTTCTTTTCATTGAGCAGTTTGATAACACTGTTATCATTTAATCTGCAATAGGTTATTTGCTAGTGCATTGAGGCCTATGGTGGAAAAGAAAATATCCTGAGAAAAAAACGAGAAAAAACTTTCTGAGAAACTCCTTTTTGATGTGTGAATTCATCTTACAGATTTCCACTGTTCTTTTCATTGAGCAGTTCGCTAACACTGTTTTTCTGGAGACTTCAATGGGATATTTTGGAGTGCATTGAAGCTTATGGTGACAAAGCAATGATCCTCATATAAAAACAAGAAAGAAGTTTTCTGAGAAACTGCTTTGTGAAGTGTTAATTGATCTCAGAGAGTTACACTATTCTTATTATGTATGTGTTTGGTAGCACTGTTTTTGGGTAATCTGCAATAGGATATTTGGGAGTGCATTGAAGCCTATGGTGACAAAGGAAATATCCTCAGACGAAAACCAAAAAGAAATTTCTGAGAAACTGTGTTGTGATGTGTGAACTCATCGCAGAGATTTACACCTTTCAATTCATGGTACAGTTTGTTAACATGTTTTCCCCTGAATCTACAAAGGGATATTTCGGCATGCATTCAGGCCAGTAGAGAAAAAGAAAATATCCTCAAATAAAAAATGAAAAGAAGCTCTCTGAGAAACTGCTTTGTGATGTGTGAATTCATCTCACAGAGTTACACTGTTCTTCTCATTGAGCAGTTTGCTAACACTGTTTTGTTGAAATCTGCACTGGGATATTTGGGAGCACATTGAAGCTTATGATATCAAAGGAAATATCCTCAGACAAAAACTAGTAAGAAGCTTTCTGAGAAACTACTTTCTGATGTGTGAATTCATCTCACAGAATTACACGTTCCTTTTCATGTGGCAGTTTGGTAGCACTGTTTTGGGGGAATCTGAGAAAGGATATTTTGGATCACATCGAAGCCTATGGTGACAAAGGAAAAACTCAGACAAAACTAGACAGAAGCTTTCTGAGAAACTACTTTGTGATGTGTGGTTTCATCTCACAGACTTACACCTTTCTTTTCATGGAACAGTTTGCTAACACTGTTTTCCTTGAATCTGCAAAGGGATATTCTGGAACATCTTGAGGCCTGTAGTGAAAAAGGAAATATCCTCAGATAAATACTAGAAAGAAGCTTTCTGAGAAACAGCTTTGTGATGTGTGAATTCATCTTACAGTGCTACACCATTCTTTTCATTGAACAGTTTGATAACACGCTTTTCGAGGAATCTGCAACAGGATATTTGGAGTGCCTTGAAGCCTATAGTGATGAAGGAAATATCCTCAGATAAAAACCAAAAAGAAGCTTTCTGTGAAACTTTTTTTGTAATGTGTGAATTCATCTCATGGGTTTACACCTTTCTTTTCATGGAGCAGTTTCCTAACACTATATTCCTGGAATCTACAAAGGGATGTTCGTGAGCACATTGAGGCAAAAGGTCAAAAAGTAATTATCCTCAGACAAAACTAGAAAGAAGCTTACTGAGAAAATGATTTGTGATGTGTGCATTCATCTCAGAGAGTTATACCATTCTGTTCATGGAGCAGTTTGGTAGGCATGTTTTTGGGGAATCTCAGAAGTGATATTTTGGATCGCATTGAAGCCTATGGTGACAAAGGAACTATCTCCAGATAAAAGCTAGAAAGAAGCTTTCTGAGAAACTTCTTTGTGATGTGTGAATATATCTGAAGTAGTTACACGATTCTTTTCTTGGAACAGTTTGCTAACACTGTTTTGTGAAATTTGCAATAGGATATTTGGGTGTGCTTTGAAGCCTATAGTGATGATGGAAATATCCTCAGACAAAAACCAAAAAGAAGCTTTCTGAGAAAGTTTTTTGTAAAGTGTGAATTCACCTCACAGATTTACACCTTTTTTTAATGGAGTAGTTTGCTAACACTGTTTTTGTGGAATCTGCAAAGGGATATTTGGGAGAGCTTTGAAGCCTCTGGTGACAAAGGAAATATCCTCAGATAAAAACTAGAAAGAATCTTTCTGAGATACTGCTTTGTGAAGTGTGAATTGATCTCTCAGAGTTACACTGTTCTTTCCATAGAGCAGTTTGATAACACTGTTTTCTTGGAATCCTCAATGGGATACTTCGTAGTGCATTGAAGCTTATGGTGACAAAGGAAATATCCTCGTATAAAAACCAGAAAGAACCTGTCTTAGAAATCGCTTTGTGATGTGTTAATTCCACTCACAGAGTTACACAATAATTTTTATGGATCAATTTGGTAGCACTGTCTCGTGGAATCTGCAATAAGATATTTGGGATGCATTGAAGCCTATGGTGACCAAGGAAATGTCCTCAGACAAAAACTAGAAAGAAGCTTTCTGAGAAACTTCTCTGTGGTGTGTGAATTCATCTCACAGAGTTACACCTTTCTTTTCATTCAGGAGTTTGCTAACACTGCTTTCATGGAATCTACCAAGGGATATTTTGGAGCGCAATAAGTCCTATAGTGAAAAAGGAAATATCCTCATATATTAACTACTAAGAGGCTTTCTGAGAAACTACTTTGTGATATGTGAATTCATCTCACAGAGTTACAATGTTCTTTTAATTGAGCTGTATGTGAACACTGTTTTCTTGAATTCTGCAATGGGATGTTTCAGATCACATTGAATCTCAGGGTGACAAAGGAAATATCCTCCAACAAAAACTAGGAAGAAGCTTTCTGGGAAACTGCTTTGTGATTTGTGAATTCATCTCACTGACTTACACAATTCTTTTCCTGGAGCCATTGGGTAGCACTGTATTCGGGGAATCAGAGAAGGGATATTTTGGATCACGTTGAAGCCTATGGTGACAAAGAAAATACCCGCAGATTAAAAACTAGATAGAAGCTTTCTGAGAGAGTTCTTTGTGATGTGTGAGTTCATCTCACAGAGTTACACCTTTCCTTTCATGGACCAGTTTGCTAACACTGTTTTTGTGGAATCTGTAAAGGGATATTTGGGAGTGCATTGAAGCTGATGGTGGAAAAGGAAATATCCTGAGATAAAAAATAGAAAGAAGCTTTCTGAGAAATTGCTTTCTAATGGGTAAATTCATCACACAGGGTTACACCTTTGTTTTCTTTGAGCAGCTTGGTAGCACTGTTTTGATGGAATCTGCAAAGTTATATTTGGGAGATCCTAGAGGCTTAGGGTTAAAAAATAAATACCTTCAGGTAAAAACTGGTGGGAGACTTTTTGAAAAACGGTTTTGTGATATGTGTATTCATCTCATAGAGTTTAAACTTTTTTTTGATGGAACAATTCAGCATCACTCTTTTTGTGGTACCTGAGAGGAGTTATTTGGGAGTGTGTTGAAGCCTCTAGTGACAAAGGAAATATCCTCAGATAACAAACAAGGAGCAACTTTCTGTGAAACTGCTTTGTGATGTGTGATTTTATCTCACAGAATTTTACCATTCTTTTCATTGAGAAGTTTGCTAACAATTTTTAAGTTTTATCTGCAATGGGATAATTGGGATTGTTTTGAGGAATATTGTGAAAAAGGAAATATCCTCAGATAAAAATTAAAAAGATGCTTTCTGAGAAACATCTTTGTGATTTGTGAATTCATCTCCCAGAGTTATATGATTCCTTTCACGCAGAAGTTTGGTAACTGTGTTATTGGGGAATCTGATAAGGGATAATTTGGATCACATTGAAGACTATGGTGACAACGGAAGTATCCTCATATAAAATCTTGGAAGAATCATTCTGACAAACTTCTTTGTGATTTGTGAATTCACCTCACATGGTTACACCGTTCTTTCCATTAAGAACTTTGCTAATTATTTTTTCGTGAAATGTGTTATGGGATTTTCCAGAGTACATTGAAAAATGTGATGAAAAAGGAAATATCAGAGGTGGAGCAAGATGGCTGAATAGGAACAGCTCCAGTCTCCAACTCCCAGCGAGAGCAACACAGAAGACCAGTGATTTCTGCATTTTCAACTGAGGTACTGGGGTCATCTCACTAGGGAGTGCTGGACAATCGGTGCCGGTCAGCTGCTGCAGCCCGAACAGCAAGAGCTGAAGCAGGGCGTGGCATTGCCTCACCTGGGAAGTGCAAGGGGGAAGGGAATCCCTTTTCCTAGCCAGGGGAACTGAGACATACAACACCTGGAAAATAGGGCATTTCCCACCCCAATACTCGCTTTAAGCAAACGGGCACACGAGGAGATTATACTCACACCTGGCCAGGAGGGTCCCACAGTCACGGAGCCTCCCTCATCACTAGCACAGCAGTCTGCAATCTAACCGCAAGGCAGCAATGAGGCTGGGGGAAGGGTGCCCGCCATTGTTGAGGTTTAGTAGGTAAACAAAGTGGCTGGGAAGGTCTAACTGGGTGGAGATCACAGCAGCTCAAGGAAACCTGCCTGTCTCTGTGAACTCCACCTCTGGGGACAGGGCACAGCTAAATGACAACAACAAAAAAAGCAACAGACACCTGTGCAGACACAAACGACTCTGTCTGACAGCTTTGAAGAGACCAGTGGACATCCCAGCATGGAGGTTGAGATCTGAGAAGGGACAGACTGCCTGCTCAAGTGGGTCCCTGGCCCCTGAGTAGCCTAACTGGGAGACATCCCCCACTAGGGGCAGTCTGACACCACACACCTCACAGGGTGGAGTACACCCCTGAGAGGAAGCTTCCAAAGTAAGAATCAGACAGGTACACTCACGGTACAGCAATATTCTATCTTCTGCAACCTCGCTGCTGATACCCAGGCAAACATGGTCTGGAGTGGACTTCAAGAAATCACCAACAGACCTACAGCTGAGGGTCCTGACTATTAGAAGGAAAACTATCAAACAGGAAGAACACCTATACCAAAATCCCATCAGAACGTCATCATCATCAAAGACCAGAGGCAGATAAAACCACAAAGATGGGGAAGAAGCAGGGCAGAAAAGCTGGAAATTCAAAACATAAGAGCGCATCTCCCCCTGCAAAGGAGCGCAGCACCAGCAACGGATCAAAGCTGGTCAGAGAATGACTTTGATAAGATGAGAGAAGGCTTCAGTCAATTAAACTTCTCAGAGCTAAAGGAGGAATTACGTATCCAGTGCAAAAAAACTAAAAATCTTGAAAAAAGAGTGGAAGAATTGATAGCTAGAATAATTAATGCAGAGAAGGTCATAAAAGAAATGACAGTGATGAAAACCATGACACGAGAAATACGTGACAAATCCACAAGCTTAAGTAACCGACTCGATCAACTGGAAGAAAGAGTATCAGCGATGGAGGATCAAATGAATGAAATGAAGCGAGAAGAGAAACCAAAAGAAAAAAGAAGAAAAAGAAATGAACAAAGCCTGCAAGAAGTATGGGATTATGTAAAAAGACCAAATCTACGTCTGATTGGGGTGCCTGAAAGTGAGGGGAAAATGGAACCAAGTTGGAAAATACTCTTCAGGGTATCATCCAGGAGAACTTCCCCAACCTAGTAGGGCAGGCAAACATTCAAATACAGGAAATACAGAGAATGCCAAAAAGATACTCCTCGAGAAGAGCAACTCCAAGACACATAATTGCCAGATTCACCAAAGTT
The DNA here is from genome assembly GCF_002776525.5 of Piliocolobus tephrosceles. Taxonomy (NCBI): domain Eukaryota; kingdom Metazoa; phylum Chordata; class Mammalia; order Primates; family Cercopithecidae; genus Piliocolobus; species Piliocolobus tephrosceles. The sequence continues at coordinate 214 of NW_022294031.1, read as the reverse complement.
GAAATGAAGGAAAAAATCTTAAGGGCAGCCAGAGAGAAAGGTCGGGTTACCCACAAAGGGAAGCCCATCAGAATAACAGCAGACCTCTCGGCAGAAACTCTACAAGCCAGAAGAGAGTGGGGGCCAATATTCAACGTTCTTAAAGAAAAGAATTTTAAACCCAGAATTTCATATCCAGCCAAACTAAGTTTCATAAGTGAAGGAGAAATAAAAT
>NW_022294030.1:0-24986 GCF_002776525.5 Piliocolobus tephrosceles | reverse complement strand
CAGGCACCCCAATCAGACGTAGATTTGGTCTTTTTACATAATCCCATCCTTCTTGCAGGCTTTGTTCATTTCTTTTTCTTTTTTCTTTAGACTTCTCTTCTCGCTTCATTTCATTTATTTGATCCTCAATCGCTGATACTCTTTCTTCCAGTTGATCGAGTCTGTTACTGAAGCTTGTGCATTTGTCACGTATTTCTCGTGTCATAGTTTTCATCTCTGTCATTTCATTTATGACCTTCTCTGCATTAATTATTCTAGTTATTGATTCTTCCACTGTTTTCTCAAGATTTTTAGTTTCTTTGCGCTGGGTACATAATTCCTCCTTTAGCTCTGAGAAGTTTGATGGACTGATGCCTTCTTCTCTCATTTCATCAAAGTCATTCTCCGTCCAGCTTTGATCCGTTGCTGGCGATGAACTGCATTCCTTTGCAGGAGGAGATGCGCTCTTATTTTTTGAATTTCCAGCTTTTCTGCCCTGCTTTTTCCCCATCTTTGTGGTTTTTTCTGCCTCTGGTCTTTGATGATGGTGATGTATGGATGGGGTTTTGGTGTGGGTGTCCTTCCTGTTTGTTAGTTTTCCTTCTAGCAGTCAGGACCCTCAGCTATAGGTCTGTTGGAGATTGCTTGATGTCTTCTCCACACCCTGTTTGCCTGGGAGTACTGCTCAACAGCTAGTGTACCTGTCTGATTCTTGCTTTGGAAGCTTCCTCTCAGGGGTGTACCCCACCATGTGAGGTGTGGGTTGTCGGTCTGCCCCTAGAGGGGGATGTCTCCCAATTAGGCTAGTCAGGGTTCAGGACCCACTTGAGCAGGCAGTCTGTCCATTCTCAGATCGCAACCTCTGTGTTGGGAGATCCACTGCTCTCTTCAAAGCTGTCAGACAGAGTTGTTTGCATCTGCATAAGTTTCTGCTGCTTTTTTGTTGTTGTTGTTGTTTTTTAGCTGTGCCCTGTCCCCAGAGGCTGAGTCTACAGAGACAGGCAGGCCTCCTTGAGCTGCTGTGGGCTCCACCCCTTTCAAGCTTCCCAGTGGCTTTATTTACCTACTTAAGCCTCAGCAATGGTGGGTGCCCCTCCCCCAGCCTCGCTGCTGCCTTACAGTTAGGTCACAGACTGCTGTGCTAGCAATGAGGGAAGCTCCATGGGCGTGGGTCCCTCCCAGCCAAGTGTGGGATATAATCTTCTGGGGTGTCCGTTTGCTAAGACCCTTGGTAAAGGGCACTATTGAGGTGGTAGTTACCCTATTTTCCAGGTGCTGTGTGTCTGAGTTCCCCTGGCTAGGAAAAGGGATTCCCTTCCTCCTTGTGCTTTCCAGGTGAGGCGATGCCTCACTCTGCTTCAGCTCTCGCTGATTGGGCTGCAGCAGCTGACTAGCACTGATTGTCAGGCAACCCCTAGTGAGATGAACACAGTACCTCATTTGAAAATGCAGAAATCACCTGTCTTCTGTGTCGCTGGCACTGGGAGCTGGATACTGGAACTGTTCCTATTTGGCCATCTTGCTCCGCCCCCTGCAGCTTCTCTTAAAAGATTGTTTCCAACCTCCTGAATCAAGAGAAAGATTTAAGTGTGTGAGATGAATTTACCCATGTCAAAGCAATTTCACAGATGGTTCTTTCTAGTTTTAATCTGAGTATATTCTATTTTTCCTCACAGGCCTCAATGAGCTTCCAAACGTCCTTTCACAGATTCTCCTAAAAGAGTGTTTCCATTCTACTAAATCAAACCAAAGGCTTAACTCTTGGAGAGGAATCCAGACAATACAGAGATGTTTCACAGATAGCTTCTTTCCTAGATTTATCTAGAAATATTCATTGTTTCCTGTTAGGCCACAATGAGTTCCCAAATGTCCCTTAGCAGAATCTGTAAAAAGAGTGTTTCCAACCTGCTGAATCAAAAGGAAGGCTTAAATCTGTGAGATAAATCCACACATTACAAATCAGTTTCACAAATTGCTTCTTCCTAGTTTCCATCTTGAAATATTCGGGTTTTCCCCATAGGCCACTATGGGCTCCCAAAAACGCCTTCACAGATTCTTCAAACAGCATGTTTTCAATCTGCTGACAGAATTTACACATCATTAAAGAATTTCAGGGATAGATTCTTTCTAGTTTTTATCTGGGGAAAATCAGGTTTTTTTCCCCAAAATATCTCAATGGGCTCCCAAATATCCCTTCAGAGATTCTCCAGAAAAATTGTTTTGAATGTGCTGAATCAATGAAAAGGTTTAACTTTATGAGATGAATCCACACATCACAAACAAGTTTCACAGATACTTTCTTCCTTGTTTTTATCTGACAATATTTGTTTTTTTTAACCAAAGGCCTCAATGAGCTTTCAATTGTCCATTCACAGATTCTACAAAAAGATGTGCTTCCAACATGCTGAATCAAAAGAAAGGTTTAACTCTGTGAGATGCATACACACATCACAAAGCAGTTCCACAGATAGTTTTGTTCTATTATTTATCTGAGTATATTCAGTTTTTCCCTTAGGCCTCAGTGGACTCTGAGTTGTCCCTTTGCAGAATCTGTAAAAAAACAAAAGTGTCTCCAACGTGCTGTATCAATAGAAAGTTTTAACTTTATGAGATAAATCCACACATCACAAAGCAGTTTCACGGATAATTTATTTCTAATTTTTTTTTTCTGTAAATATTCAGTTTTTTTACATAGGCCTGAATGGGCTAACAAATGTCCTTTCAGATATTCTGCAAAAATAGTTTATCAAGTTTCACAGAAACTTCTTTCCAGTTTTAATCTGGGGATATTTGTTTTTTTCTCATAAGAAAGAAAAGGCACCCAAATATCCCTTTACAGATTTCCAAAAAAAAGTGTTTCTAACTTTCTGAATCAAAAGAATGGTTTAACTCTATAAGATTAATCCACATATCACATCAGTTTCACACAGAGCATCTTATGAGTTTCTATCTTGGGATATTCGTTTTTTCTCCATAGGCCTCAATGGGATCCCAAGTATTCATTTGCAGATTCTCTAAAAAGAGTTTTTTTTCAACCCATTGAATCAAAAAAAAAGGTTTCCCTCTGTCATATGTACCCACACATCACAATGCAGTTTCTGAGATAGCCTGTTTCTAGCTTTTATCTGGGGATATTCATTTTTTTTCCACAGACTACAATGGGCTTTCAAAAGTCCCTTCACAGATTCTCCAAAAAGTGTTTCCCACCTGCTGAATCAAAAGAATGGTTGAAATCCCTGACATGAATCCACAAGTCACAAAGTAGTTTCTCAGATATACTCTTTCGAGTTTTTATCTCAGGATATTCAGGTTTTTCTCTTAGGCTTCATTGGGCTCCAAAATATCCCTTCACAGATTTTCTGAAAAGAGTGTTTCCACCCTGCTGAATGAAAAGAAAGTTTTAACACTGTGAGGTGAATCCACACATCACAAGGCATTTTCACAGATAGCTTTTTTCCAGTTTTTATCTAAGGATATTCAGCTTTTACTTATAGGCACCAATGGGCTCACAAATGTCCCTTTGCAGATTTTCCAACAAGAGTGTTTTCAACTGCTGAATCAAAAGAAAGGTTTAACTTTGTGGCCTGAATCCACACATCACAAAGCAGTTTCACAGATATATTGTTTCTAGTTTTTATCAGGGGATATTTGCTTTTACCCCAGGGGCCTCTATGGGTTCTCAAACGTCCATTTGCCAATTCTCCAAAAAGAATGTTCCCAACCTGCTAAAACAAAATAAAGTTTCAACTCTGAGAGGTTAATACACATATCAGAAAGCCATTTCACAGATTGCTTCTTCCTAATTTTTATCTGGTAATATTGGGTTTTCCCCCATAGACCTCAATGGGCTCCCAAATGTCCCTTTGCAGATTCTTCAAAAGCTTTTCAATCTGCTGAATAAAAAGAGAGGTTTATCTCTTTAACGTTAATCCACAAATCACAAAGCTGTTTAAAAGATAGCTTCTTTCTAGTTTTTGTCTTGACATATTTGGTTTTTCCCCATAGACCTCAATGGACTCCCAAATGTTCCTTCACCTATTCTCCAAAAAGATGTCTTTCAAACCTGCTGAACCAAAGAAAGGTTTAACTCTCTCAAATGAATGCACACATCACAAATCAATTCAACAGATAGATTCTTTCTTGATTGTATCTGTGGATTCTCTGTTTTTCCCATAGACTTCAATCAGTTCCTGAATGTCTCTTTGCAGATTCTCCAGTGAGTGTTTCCATCCTGCTGAATGAACACACAGGTTTAACTCTGATGAATCCACACATCAAAAAGCAGTTTCATGGATAGTTTCTTTCTGGCTTTTATCTGGGGATATTCGGATTTTTCCACTTAGGCCTTTCTGGGCTCCTAAATGTCCCTTCACTGAATCTGTAAAAAGAGTGTTTGCAACCTGCTGAATCAAAAGGAAGGTTTAACATTGAGGTATCAATCCACACATCACAAAGCAGTGTCACAGATAGCTTGTTTCTAGTTTTTATCTTGGGATATTCGGGTTTTCCCCATAGACCACAATGGGCTTCCAAATGTCTATTCGCTGATTCTCCAAAATCAGTGTTTGCAACCTACTGAATCAAAAGAAAGTTTTATTTTTATGAGATGAGTCCGCCTTTTACAAAGCAGTTTCACAAATAGCTTCTTTGTATTTTTTATGTAAGGATGTTCGGTTTTTCCCCATAGTTCTCAAAGGGCTCCCAAATGTCCTTTTGTAGATTCTCAAAAAGGGTGTTTCCAATCTGAGGAATCAAAAGAAAAATTGTACTTTGTGAGATGAATCCACACATCCCAAAGCAGTTTGACTGATAGCCACTTTGCAGTTTTGATCTGGGAATTTTCAGCTTTTTTTCATAGGACTCCTTGGGTTCCCAAGTGTCCCTTTGCAGAATCTGCAAAAAGAGTGTTTCCACTCTTTAAAGAAAGGTTTAACTTTGTGAGATGAATCCACACATCAGAAAGCAGTTTTTCAGTTAGTTTCTTTCTAGTTTTTATCTGGGGATATTTGGTTTTTCCCCATAGGCCTCTATGGACTATGAAATGTCCCTTCAAGAATCTCCAATTAGAGTGTTTATAACCTGCTTCATTGAAAGAAAGATTTCAATCTGTGAGATGAATCCACATATCACAAAGCAGTTTCACACCTAGTTTCTTTTTAGCTTTTATCTGGGGATATCCACTTTTTCCCTAGGCCTGAATGGGCTCCCAATATCCCTTTACTGATTCTACAAAAATAGGGTTTCCAACCTGCTTAATCAAAAGAAAAGTTAAACTCTGTGATATGTATCCTAACATCAGAAATCAGTTTCACAGATAGATTCTTTCTAGTTATTATCTGGGGATATTCATTTTCTCCACATAGGTCTTTTTGAGTGCCCAAATGTCCCTTTGCAGATGCTCCAGAAAGAGTATTTCCAACCTGAAGAATCAAAAGAAATGTTTTACTCTCCGAGATGAATCAACAAATTGGAAAGCACTTTCACAGATAGCTTCTTTCTAGTGTTGATAGGAAAATATTAGGTTTTTCCCTTAATGTCTATGATCTCCCAAATGTCCCTTTGTAGATTCTATGAAAAGAGTGTTTCTATCCCGTTGAATCAAAAGAAAGGTTTAACTCTGTGAGATGAATCCACGCATCAAAAATCAGTTTCACAGATAGCTTCTTTCTAGTTTATATCTGGAAATGTCATTTCTTTTTCCATAAACCATGATGGCTTCAAAATACCTCTTTGTAGATTGTACAAAAAGAGTGTTTCCTACCTGCTGAATCAAAAGCAAGATTTACATTTATGAGATGAATGCACACATCACAAAGCAGTTTGCCAGAGATCTTCTTTGTCATTTTTATCTGGTGATATTCAGTTTTTTCCCCACATGCCTCAATGGCCTTCCAAATTTCCCTTCACACTTTCCAAAAAAAGGTGTTTCAAACCTGCTGAATTAAAACAAACGTTTACCTCTGTGAGCTGAATCCACACATCACAAAGCAGTTTCACAGAAAGCTCATTTCTAGTTTTTATCTGAGGAAATTTGAATTTTCCCACATAGTCCTCAATGGGCTCCGAAATGTCCCTTTGCTGATTCTCCAAAAATAGCATTTCCAACCTGCTCAATCTAAAGGATGGTTTAACTCTGCAAGATGAACCCAAACATCACAAGGCAGTTTTACAGATAGTTTTTTCTAATTTTTATCTGGGGATATTCTGTTTTTCTTTTTTGGCCTCAATGGGCTCTTAAATGTCCCTTCACAGATACTCCAAATAGAGTGTTTCCAGCATACTGAATCAAAAGTAAGCTTTTACTCTGTGAGATGCATCCACATATAATAATGTAGTTTCAGAGATGGATTTTTTTTTTCTACTTTTTATCTGGGAATATTCGGTTTTCCACCAAAAGCCCCAATGGGTTCCATAATATCCCTTCACAGATTCTCCAAAAAGGGTGTTTCCAACCTGTTGAATCAAAAGAAAAGTTTAAGTCTCTGAGATGAATCCACACATCACAAAGCAGTTTCACAGATAGCTTCTTTCTAGATTTTCTCTGGTGATATTCTGTTTTTCCCAATAGACCTCAATGGGCTACCAAATGTCCCTTTTCTGATTCTCCAGAAAGAGTATTCCAACGTGTTGAATCAAAAGAAAGGTTGAAGTCTCTGGGATGAATCCATAAATAACAAATCATTTTCACAGAATGCTTCTTTCTACTTTTTATATGGGATATATATTTTTTTTTCAAATAGGCTTCACTGAGCTACAAAATGTCCCTTCACAGAATCTGAAAAAAGAGTGTTTCCAACATGCTGAATCAAAAGAAATATTGAACTCTGTGAGATAAATACAGATATCACAAAGCAGTTTCACAAATACCTTCTTTCTAGCTTTTATCTTGGTATACTCATGTTTTTCTTACAGGCCTCAATGGGCTCCAAAATGTCCCACCAGGGATTCTCCAAAAAGAGTGTTTTCAACCTACTGAATCAAAAGAAAGGTTTGAATCTGTGAGATAAATCCACACAAAACAAAGCATTTTCACAGAAAGCTTTTTACTAGTTTTTGTCTGAAAATAATCAATTTTTCACCATAGACCTCGATGGGCTCCCAAATTTCCCTTTGCAGAATCTCAAGAAAGAGTGTTTCCATCCTGCTGAATCAAAAGAAAGGTTTAACTATGTGATATGAATCCACACATCACAAAGCAATTCCACAGGTAGCCTCTTTCTATTTTTTTATCTGGGACTATTCAGTAATGCCATTTTAGATAGGTTCTCTGTAGTTTTTATCTGTGGATATTCAGTTTTTCCCCATAGGAGTCTTTGAGACTTTCCCATATACCCCTTTGTGTAATTTTTTTAAAAAAAGTGTTTCAAACCTGTTGAATGAAAGGAAACGTTTAACACTGTTGGATAAATCCCCACACCACAAAGCCACTTCACAGACAGCTTCTTTGTTGATTTTACCTGGGCATAGTCAATTTTACAAAATAGACTTCAATGGGCTACAGATCAGATAGTCCCTTTGCAGATTCTCCAAAAAAAAGGTTTATAACCTGCTGAATCAAATTAAAGATTTCAATCTGAGATGAGCCTACATACCACAAAATAGTCTCACCGATAGCTTCTTTCTATTTCTTTCTGGGGCTATTCCTTTTTTCCCCCTAGGCCTCAAAGGGTAGCCAAGTGTCCCTTCACAGTTTCTACAAAAACAGTAATTCCAACCTGTTGAATCAAAGGAAAGGATTAACAAAGTGAGATGAATGCTCACATCATAAAGCGGTTTCTTAAATAGCTTCTTTCTAGTATTTATCTGGCTATATATACTTGTTTTCTAGAAACCTGAATGGGTTCTTAAATGTCCTTTCAGAGATTTTACAAAAAGAGTGATTACAACTGAGCTTCTTTCTAGTATTTATCTGGTAATATCCGTTTTTTTTCCCAGAAACCTCAATGGACTCTTAAATGTCCGTTCAGAGATTCCACAAAAAGAGTGATTCCAACCTGCTGAATCAAAAGAAACGTTTACTAGGGATATTTGCCTTTTTATTTTACACCTCAATGATTTCCCAAATGTCCCGTCATAAATTGTACAAAAACAGTGTTTCCAAACTGTTGAACCAAAAGAAAAATTTAACTCTGTGAGATGAACCCACACATCACAAAGCAGTTTCATAGATAGCTTCTTTCTAGTTTTTTTCTGCAGATATTCCCTTTATCACCCTAGGCCTCAAAGAGCTCCCAAATATCCATTCACAGATTCTACAAAAACAGTGTTTACAAACTGCTGAATCAAAATAAACACTTAACTCTGTAAGAGGAATCTTCACCTCACAAAGTAGTTTCACAAATAGCTTCTTTCTATTTTTTTTAATCTGGAGATACTCACTTTTTCACCATAGGCCTCAATGCTTTCCAAAATGTCCCTTGCAGATTCTACAAAAACAGTGTTTCCAAACTGCTGAATCAAAAGATAGGTTTACCTCTGTGAGATAAGTAAACACATCACAAAGCCATTTCACGCTAAGCTTTTATCTGGTATTTGTCTGGGAATGTTTGCCTTTTCAACCTAGGCCTCAATGAGTTCTAAAATATCCCTTGGGAGATTCTACAAAAACATTGCTTCCAAACTGCTGAATCAAAATGATTTATCCTTGTGAGATGAGTTTACACATCACAAAACAATTTGACAGATACCCTTTTCTACTTTTTATCTGAGGACGTTTGCTTTTTAGCCATATGTATCAATGCACTCCCAAATGTCTTTTTGCAGATTCTACAAAAACAGTGTTTCCAAACTGCTGAATCAAAAGAAAGGTTTAACTCTGTGAGACGAATGCACACATCATAAAGCAGTATCTGAGAAAACTTCCTTTTCATTTATATTTGGGGATATTCACTTTTTCACCATTTCCCTAAAAGAGCTCCGAGATGTCCTATCACAGATCCTACAAAAGCGGTGTTTCCAAATGGCTGAAACAAAATACAGGTTTAACTCTGTGAGATGAATCCCCACATCAGCAATCACTTTCACGGAGAGCTTCATTCTAGTTTTTATCTGGTGATATTCACTTCTCCACAATAGGCCACAATGAGCTTCCAAATGTCCCTTTGCAGATTCTATGAAAACTGTGTTTCCAAACTGCTGAATCAAAAGGTAAGTTTAACTCTGTGAGATGAATGCACACATCAGAAAGCAGTTTCACAGAGACCCTTTTTTAGTTTTTATCTGGAAATATACACTTCTTTACAATAAGCCTCTAAAGAGCTGAATCAAAATATAACTCTGTGAGCTGAATTCACACATCACAACATAGCTTCAAAGACAGCTTCTTTCTAGTTTTTATCTGATGATATTCACTTCTTTACAGTAGGCCTCAATGAGCATCCAAATGTCCTTTTGCAGATTCTACAAAAACAGTGTTTCCATACTGCAGAAACAAAAGAAAAGTTCAACTCTGTGAGATGAATTCATACATCACAAAGCAGTTTCTCAGATAGCTTCTTTCTAGTTTTTATCTGAAGATATTTGTTTTTCAACATTGGTCCCAGTGAGCTCCCAAATATCCCTTTGTAGATTCTACAAAACTGTGTTTCCAACTGCAGAATCAAAATAGAGGTTTAACTCTTTGAGATGAAACCACACATCACAAAGTTGTTTCCCAAAGAACTTCTTTATAGTTTTTATCTGGTGATATTTACTTTTCACAATAGGACTCAATGAGCTCCAAAATGTCCCTTTGCAGATTCTACAAAAACAATGTTTCCAAACTGCTGAATCAAAAGAAAGGTTTAATTCTGTGAGAGGAATCCACACATCCCAAAGAAGAGTGGAAAAGATAGCTTCTGTTAAATTTTTGTCTGGGGATATTCAATTTTTCACAGTAGACCTCAAAGCGCCTCAAAATGTCCCTTCAGAGATAATATAAAAATAGTGTTTCCAAAGTGCAGAATCGAAAGATAAGTTTAACTCTCTAAGATGAATCTAGACATCACAAAGCAGTTTCACAGATAGCTTCTTTCTAGGTTTTATCTGATGATACTCACTTCTTTACAGTAAGCCTCAAAGAGACCCCACATGTCCCTTTGCAGATTCTACCAAAACAGTGTTTCCAACCTGCTTAATCAACAGAAAAGTTTAGTTTGTGAGACAGATGTACACATCACAAGGCAGTTCAACACATAGTATTTTTTTCTTAGTTTTTATTTGGGAATGTTGGCTTTTTCACCATAGGTCTCAATGCATTCCCAAATGTCCTATCACAGATTCCACAAAAACAGTGTTTCCATATCTGAATCAAAAGAAAAGTTTAACTCTGAGAGATTAATATCCACATCAGAAAGCAGTTTCTCAGGTAGCTTTTTTCTAGTTTTTACCTAGGGATATTCACTTCTTTACAACAGCCCTCGATGAGCTTCAAAAGTTTACCTGTGTGACATGAATCTCAACATCACAAAGCCTTTTCATGGAAAGCTTCTTTCTAGTTTTTATCTGAAGAAATTTGCTTCCCTACAACAGGGCTAAATGTGCTACCAAATGTCCCTTTGTAGGTCCTACAAATACAGTGTTTCTATACTGTTGAATCAAAGAAAGGTTTAACTCTGAATTGCATTCACATATCACAAAGCAGTATCTTAGATAGATTCTTTCACGTTTTTATCTGGGAATATTCACTTTTTCACCATTGGCCTCCTTGACCTCCCAAGTGTCTCTTCGCAGTTTCCACAAAAGCAGTGTTTCCGAACTGCTGAATCAAAATAAAAGTTTAATGCTCTGAGATGAATCCACAAATAACAAAGCACTTTCACAGAGAGCTTCTTACTAGTTTCTATATGGTAATATTCGCTTGTTTACAATAGGCCTAAATGAGCTCCCATATGTTCCTTCCCAGATTCTACAAAAACCGTGTTTCCAAACTGCTGAATCAGAAGAAAAGTTCAATTCTTTGAGATGAATGCATACATCACAAAGCCGTTTCTCAGGTAGCTTATTTCTACTATTTATCTGGGGATATTCACTTTCTCACCATTGACCTCAATGAGCTCCCAAATATCCCATTTCAGATTCTACAAAAAAAAGTGCCTACAAACTGCTAAATAAAAAAAATAGGCTTGACTTTGTGAAATGAATGCACATATCACAAATCAGTTTCTCAGATAGTTCCTTTTTAGTTTTTATCTGGGGATATTCACTTTTTCACCATTGGCCTCAATAAGCTCTCAAATGTCCCTTCCTAGTTTCTGCAAAAACAGTTTTTCCAAATTGCTGAATCAAAAGCAAGTTTTAACTCTGTGAGATGAATCCACACATCACAATTGGGTATCTCAGATAGCTTCTTTCTAGTGTTTATCTGGGGATATTTTCTTTTTCACAAATGGCCTCAATGAGCCCTTAAATGACTCTTCACAATTTCTACAAAAACATTGTTTTCAAACTGCTGAATAAAAAGGTCAGTTTAACTATGTGAAATGAATTTACATATCACAAAGCAGTTTATCAGGCAGCCTCTTTCACGTTTTTATCTAAAGGTATTTGCTTTTTCACCATAAACCTCAATGTGCTCCCAAATGTCCTTTCTCAGATTCTATGAAAACAGTGTGTCCAAACTGCTGAATCAAAAAAAAAAAGTTTGACTTTGAGGAATAAATCAATGCATAAACAAAGCAGTTTCTCAGATAGCTTCTTTCTAGTTTTATCTGAAGATAATTCCTTTTTCACTATAGGCCTCAATGCGCTCCAAGATGTCCTTTCACAGATTCCTCAAAAACAGTGTTTCCAAACTGGTAAATAAAAAGATATGTTTATTCTGTGAGATTAATGCATGCATCACAAAGCAATTTCTCAACTAGTTACTTTCTAGTTTTCATGCAGGGATATTTGCTTGTTCACCATAGGACTCAATGCACCCCCAAATATGCTTTCTAGGATTCCACAAAAACAGGGCTTGCAAACTTCTGAAATAAAAGAAAGTTTTACCTCTATGAGAAGAATTCTCACACCACAAAGCAGTACGTCAGAAAGCGTCGTTCTTGTTTTTATCTCAGGATATTCACTTTTTCACAATTAACCTTAATGAGCTCACAAAAGTCCCTTCGCAGATTCTACAAAAACAGTGTTTTCAAACTGCTGAATCAAAAGAAAGGTTTAACTCTTTGAGGTGAATGCACATATTACAAAGCAGTTTCTCAGAGAGCTTCTTTATATTTTTTATGTGACGATATTTCCTTTTTCACTATAAACCTCAATTTGCCCCCTAATGTCCTTTCACAGATTCTACAAAGGAGTGTTTCCAAACTGCTGACTAAAAAGAACTATTACCTCTGTGAAATTAATGCACCCATCACAAAGTAGTTTTGTGGAAACCTTCTTTCGAGTTTTTAACTGGGGATAATCGCTTTTTCACCATTGACCTAAATAAACTTCCAAATGCCCCTTCACTTGTTCGACAAAAACAGTGTTTCCAAACTGCTGAATCAAACAAGAGGTTTAATTCTGTGAGATGAATTCACAAATCAAAGCAGTTTAACAGACAGCCTCTTTTTTGTTTTTATCTGGGGATATTTGCTTATTCACCATAGGTCACACTGCACTCCCAAATGTCCTTTCACAGATTCCACCAGAACAGTGTTTCCAAACTGATGAATCAAAAGAAAGGTTTTACTCATTGAGATGAATACACACATCACAAACCAGTTTCTAAAATAACTTCTTTCTAGTTTTATCTGGGAATGTTTGCTGTTTCATCATTTGCCTCAATGAGATCCCAAATGTCACTTTGCAGATTCTACAAAAACAATGTTTACAAACAGCTGGATCAAAAGAAAGGTATAACTCTGTGAGTTGAAAGTACACATCACAAATCAGTTTTTCAGATAGCTTCTTTAAAGTATTGATCTGCAGATATTTTCTTTTTCATCGTAGGTCTCATTGCACTCCCAAATGTTCTTTCGCAGATTCTACAAAAACAGTGATTACAAACTGTCAAATCAAAAGAAACGTTTAACTCTGTGAGATGAATGCACACACCACAAAGCACTTTCTCGGATATTTTCTTTATGGTTTTTCTTTCTGGGGATATTTGCTTTTTCACTGTAGACCTCAATTCGCTCCCCAATGTCCTTTGGCAGATTCTACAGAAACAGTGTTTCCAAAGTGCTGAATCAAAGATAGGTTTAACTCTGTGAGAAGAACACACAAATCACAAAATAATTTCACAGAGTGCTTCTTTCTAGTTTTTATCTAGTGATATTCACGTATTTACAATAGACCTCAATCAGCTCCCAAATGTTCCTTTGACAATTCTACAAAAACAGTGTTTCCAGCCTAGTGAATCAAAAGAAAGGTTTAACTCTGTGAGATAAATCCAGAAATCACAAAGCAGTTTAACAGATAGCTTCTTTTAGTTTTTATCTGGTGATGTTCCCTTTTTCACCATAGGACTCAAAGCGCTCCCAAATGTCCTAACACAGATTCCACAAAAACAGTGTTTCCAAACTGCTGAGTCAAAAGAAAAGTTTTAATCTGTGAGATGAATGCATTCACTAAAAAGCAGTTTCTCAGGTAGCTTTATTCAAGTTTTCATCTGAAGATATTTTCTTTTTCACTGTAGGCCTCAATGTGTTCCCTAATGTCCTTTCTAGGATTTTACAGAAATAGTGCTTGCAAACTGCCGAATCAAAAGAAATCTTTAACTGGGTAAGATGAATGCACACATCACAAAGCAGTTTTTGAGATGGCTTCTTTTTAGTTTTTATCTTCGGATATTTTCTTTTTCACCATTGGCCTCAATGACCTCCTAAATGTTCCTTTGGACATTATAAAACAACAATGTTTCCAAACTGGTGGATCAAAAGATAGGTTTAATGCACACATCACAGAGCAGTTTCTTAGAAAGCTTCTTTCTAGTTTTTATCTGGGGATATTCACTTTTCATCAAAGGCCTTTATGCGTACCCAAATTTTTTTCACAGATTTAAAAAACAGTGTTTCTAAACTGCTAAATCAAAACAAAGGGTTACCTCTATGAGATGAAGGCACACAACACAAAGCAGTTTCTTGGAAAGCTTCTTTCTAGTTTTTATCTGAAGATTTTTTCTTTTTTACCATAGGCATCAACGTGCTCACAAATGTCCTTTCACAGATTCTACAAAAACAGTATTTCCAAACTGATTTATAAAAAGAAAGGTTAACTCTTCGAGATGAATGCGCACATCACAAAGCTGTTTCTCAGATAGCTTCCTGCTAGTTTTTATCCTGGGATATTAAATTTTTCACAATTGACCTTGATGAGCTCCCAAATTTCCTTCTGTGGAAAGTACAAAAAGAGTGTCTCCACACTGCTGAATCAAAAGAAAGATTTAACTGTGTGTGATGAATGCACACATCACAAAGCAGTTTCTCAGAAAACTTCCATCTACTTTTTATATAAAGATATTTTCTTTCTCACCATAGGCCTCAAACAACCCCAAATGTCCTTTCTCAGGTTTTACAAAAACAGTGTTTCAAAACTGCTGAATCAAAAGAAAGGTTTATCTCTGCAAGAAGAATGCACACATCACAAATCTGTTTCTCAGATAGCTTCCTTCTATTTTTTATCTTGGAATATTAGCTTTTTCACCACTGGCCTCAAAGAGCTCCCAATTGTCCATCCATATAATGTACAAAAACAGTGCTTCCAAACTACTGAAAGAATGGAAAGCTTTTACTGTGTGAGGTGAATGCACACATTGCAAAGCAGTTTCACAGAAAGCTTCTTTCTAGTTTTTATCTGAAGATAATTCCTTTATCACCATAGGCCTCAATGCTCTTGCAACTATCCTTTCCCAGATTCTACAAAAACAGCATTTCCAAACTGCTGAATCGAAATAAAGGTTTAAACCTTGCCAATGAATGTACACGTCTGAAAGCATTTTATCAGATAGCTTCCTTCTAGTTTTCAGCCTGGGATATTCGCTTTTTCACCATTGGCCTCAATGAGCTCCAAAATATCCATTCGCAGAATGTACAAAAACAGTATTTCCAAACTCTTGAATCAAAAGAACAGTTCAATATTGTGGATCAATGTACACATAACAAACCAATATTTCAGAAAGCTTCTTTCTAGTTTTTATCTGAAGATATTTTCATTTTCACGATAGGCTTCAACATACTCTCAAATGTCCATTGGCAGAGTGTACAAAAACAGTGTTTCCAAACTGCTGAATCAAAGAATGGCTTAACTCTGTGAGATCAATAGACAAATCACAAAGCAGTTTCTCAGAAAGTTTCCTTCTAGTTATCTGAAGATACTTTCTTTTTCACTATAGGCCTCAATGCCCTCCAAAATATCCTTTGCTGAATCGAAAAATAAACAGTGTTTCCAAACTGCTGAATCAAAACAAAGATTTAACTCTGTGAGGTGAATGCACACATTGCAAAGCAGTTTCTCAGAAAATTTTTCTTTCTAGTTTATATCTGAAGATATTTTCTTTTTCACCATAGGCCTTAATGAGCTCCCAAAAGTCCTTTCACAGATTCTAGAAAAACATAGTTTCCAAACTGCTGAATCAAAAGAAAGTTTCACTCTGTGAGATGACTTCACACATCACAAAGTAGTTCCTCAGAAAGCTTCTTTGCAGTTTTTATCTGAAGATATTTTCTTTTTCACCATAGGCCTCAATGACCTCTCAAATGTCTATTTGCAGAACATACAAAAACATTGTTTCCAACTACTGAATCAAAACAAAAGTTTAACTCTGTTAGTTGAATGCACACAACATAAAGCAGTTTCTCAGAAGGCTTCTTTCTTGTTTTTATCTGAAGATATTTTCTTTTTCATCATAGGCCTAAATGCCATCCCCAATGTCCTGAGATATGCCCTGGTCTCTTGCAGCATCCTCAGGCTTACTATGGTGGGGAAAACCCCACTCTGGTAAATTTGAGGTCAGACCAGTTGTCTGCTCTCAAATCCTGCTTTCTGTTAAGATGATCATCAAGACAATATGTGCACCGCTGAACATAGATCCTTATCAGAACTTCTGATTTGCCCTTGTCCTGTTTCCTCAGCAGTATGCCATCTTTGTTCTCCTTTTTGCCCTTTGAAGCGTGTGATCTTTGTGATCTACTACCTTTTCATACACCCCCTCCCGTTTTGAAATCCTTAATGAAAATTTGTTGATTTACAGCTCAGGTGGATATCACAGTCCTATCAATATGTGATGTCAAGGTGTGGAGAAACGTTCATTGACCTGATCCACAGAAACGCTTGTTCATCTCTCTGATGACTGGTGAGTTGTCTGTGTATTGTTTGGGGTAACTCTGGATCATGCAGAGTCTAAACATTATGCTTATCTCTGCTATATTAAACTTCTGTTAAAACAAGGTGAGGTTCAGGTGCCCGTGGAAAATATAGTCACTCTATACAGGGCAGTGGAAAACACTATCCTTGGTTTCCTGAAAAGGGAAAGTTAGATGTGGAACTATGGGATCATGTTAGTGCAAAATTCCGGGAAATGGTCCCAACAAGAAATTATGTTCCCGTCACTGTTTGGGTTGATTGGGACTTGGTATGTGCAATCCTAATGAGATACAAATCCCATGACCCTTGCAGTTACCACAATTTTCTGAATCTGACCCTGTACTCTTCATCAGGTTTCCTCTCCTGCATGGCCTTTGTTATCTGCTCAGCCTCTCCTTTTGCCTACTCCTCCCCCACCTGATGATTTTGATGATTCAATATCTAACTCTGGAGACTTTGGCTTAAAATCACACCCTGATGATCTTATTTATTTTCAGGAAGAGTCAATACTTGTAGCTCCTGTGGCCCTGACTTGAACAGCCCAGGATCATACCTATGCTAACTCTTCCCTCTTAAAAACATTGTAGTCTTTGCCTAAGGAGCCACCTAATGGCTCTGAGACCAAAATACAATTTACCTGTAATTCTGCAGGCCTTCCACCCTCCACTGCAACCCCTCATCCTCCTGTCATTTCAGTACCTCAACCAGTCACTTTGCCATCCACTCAACCTTTTTCTCTGTACCCTTCTTCACACATAGATGTCAATAATCATCAGTATGCTTCTGCCTTTTCTGCTCCCACAATGCCCCTTTCTCACACTCTCATACCGGTCTGACCAACTCAACCTCAGTTTCCCTTATCTATCCATGGTTTTCCTGTCACTTCTATGCCAATTCCGTCTCATGTGCCTGCTCTTGAAACTTCCATGCAACGCCTATTATGTCAAAACAAAGAAAAACTGGATTAGAGGCATGAGCTTATCCTTTCACACTAGAACCTCCTAATGTTCAAGGGGTATATGTGCATTGATATGCACCACTCAATCTTACCTTTTTAAAAGAATTCAAGGATGCTTGTACTCAGTATGGTCCTACTTCTCCATATGTTAAAATGATATTACAGACCTTTTGTACTGAGGTCATTTTGCTTCCTTTAGACTGGGACCTTTTGACAAAAGCTGTTCTAATTCCATCTCAGCATTTAAAATTCCTTACCAGGTGGTTAGAAGAGGCCCATCTGCAGGCTCAGCTAATTACTCAGGTTCAGCTCATAGGCTCTGAAAATTTCTCTAACACTGCTGCTCAATTAGGCTTTACATCTTGGAAATGTGGAACTTTCTCTTTCCTCCTAGAATTCTCATGTTTTTGTAGTAAAAAAAGAAATCAGGCAAGTGCCAGATGGTAACTGATTTAAGGGCCATTAATGCTGTAATTAAACTTTTGGAAGCCATCCAACCTGGCATGCCTGCCCCTTATTTAATACCTAAGAGTTGGCTTCTCATAGTTATTGATCTTAAAGATTATTTTTATATTGCTTTACAGAAATCGGATTGTGAAAAATTTGCGTTTACTCTTCCATCTATCAATAATCAGGAGCCTGCAGCTCATTATCAATGGAAAGTACTTCATCAGGGGATGCTGAATGACCCTACCATCTGCCAGCTTTATGTTGGACATGTGCTTTCACCAGTTTGAGCTCAATTTCCTTTCCACAGGCCTATATTTTTCATTATATTACTGACATATTAATTGCTGTCTCCACTGATAAACAATTAATTGTTATCATTTTTTGAGCCACCGGGTTACAGAGGCTCAATTACACATCACTCAGGATAAAATTCAACAGACCACTCTTGCTCAATGTTTAGGAATACTGGTCAATAAAGAATGTATTCAACCTGAAACAGTTCAGAATAGGTGAGATTCTTTGAAAATCTTAAATAATTTCCAAAAAATTTTGGGTAACATTAATTATTTAAAACCTACTTTAGGCATTCCAACATATGCACTATCTAAATTGTTTCCCATGCTATGTGGAGGTTCCAATCTCCACAGTCCCAGTACTTTGATCCCTGAGGCTTCACTGGAATTTCAATTCATAGAATAAAAAATCTAAACTGCCCAGTTGTCTGGAGTACAGTCGTCTCAGCCTTTCCAGCTTCTGAATTTTGCTTCATTGCACTCTCCTACTGGGCTAATAGTTCAACATAATGATTTAGGGGAGTGGTGTTTTCTTCCTCATTCTGTGTCAAAAACTTTGTGTGTTTATCTGGACCAAACGGCCACCCTAATTGGACAAGTTCAGTGTAGAAAACTTAAAATTTCTGGATGTGATCCAAATTTATTTGTGGTTCCTTTAAATCGGCTCGAAGTTCAAGCCGCTTTTCAACATTCCATACTGTGGCAAATTCACTTGGCTGATTGTATTGGTATTATTGATAATCATATCCAAAAAACAAATTGCTTGATTTTATAAAAATGACTTCTTGTGTGGTCCCTCAATTGACCAATGATCAGTCCATCCCTGAGGCTGTTACAGTGTTCACTGATGGTTCCAGTAACGTAAATGCTGGTTACTTGAGTCCTACAGGCAAGCTTATTTCTACCCCTTACATGTCTGCTCAAAAGGCAGAGTTAATTGCTGTAATTACTGCCTTACAGGATTTCCCCAAACCTTTAAATATTGTCTCTGATTCTGCTTATGTTGTACATGCCACTAAAATATAGAAACTGCTACTATCAAACATATTGATAATTCTGAATTGGCTTCTTTATTTTCAAGGTTACAACAGGCAGTTCACCAAGGTAGACACCCTTTCAATATTAGACATATTAGATCTCATACCCCTTTACCAGGACCTATGTCTGCTGGTAACCATAAGTGGACTGTTTGGTCTCTTTTGCAACCCAAGAAGCTCAAGAGTTCCATAATCTTACTCATGTCAATGCTGCTGGATTAAAAGACAAATTTGTTCTCTCCTGGAAGGAGGCTAACCTTATTGTCCACTGCTGCCCTCAGTGCCAAGTTTTTGTCTTTCCAAATCAGAAATCTGGCGTTATTCCTATAGGTATAACTCTTAATGATTTATGGCAAATGAATGTGACTCATGTTAGCTCCTGTGGCAGACTTTCATATGTACATGTTTCTGTACACACCTTTTCAGGCTTTATCTGGGCTACTTGCCGAACAGGGGAAGGCATTGCCCAAGTTAAAATACATCTGTATCCATGCTTTGCAGTTATGGGGCTTCCATATCAAATAAAAATAGACAACACTCCTGGATATGTTAGTAAGGCTTTTGATTTATTTATGCAACAATGGGGAATTTCCCATATTACCTAAATCCCTTACAATCTTTGGGGACCGACTTTGGTGGAAAGGGTCAATCACACTTTAAAAACCAAATTTCCCAAACAGTCTGAACAACAAAAGCATAATTTAACCACTCCCCACTCTCAATTGCTTTTAGCCATGTTTACGTTAAACTGTAAATGTTCCTAAAGACAATATTCTGACTGCAGCTGAATGCCATTATATAGGCAAAAAAAAAAAAAAAAGCCAGTGTTATGGAAAAGCTCCCAGACCAATACCTGGGAACCTGGAAAAATTATAACGGGAGGAGGAGGGTATGCTTCCGTTTCACTAGGACATCATCAATCCCCTGTCTGGGTGCCCACTGGGAGACTTAAACTTCGTGTGAATACTGGCAATGAAAACGACAAGGAAAAGAAAAAGACGTCTATGTTAGAGGTCTCCCTCATACCTGGTGAGATCTGTGCCAACTCCTCAAAACCTCGCACGCCAAATCAAAATGGGTCTGGTTCAATCTTCCCTAATGGCAATGGAGATCCCTCTATCTAATCCCAGTTCTCCTAAATCTAAAAATCTCACCATTTCTATTAGCCTGAAAATGACATCTTGCTGTTCTCTTTCACCTTAAGCATTGGATTTCACTTACAATAAGTTTTATTTAATAATTCTCCTCCTTACACTTTCTGTCTCACCAGTTTCCCCTCACACTGATTTACCTGCTACACAAAATTATGATTATTGAGCTTATGTGCCTTTTATTTGACCTCTCACCTGGATGGAGGCTTCCTGTGGAAATCTATACTAATGATAGGGTGTGGATGCATGGAGCTACAGATGACCATTGCCTCGCTCAACCAGGAGACGAATGCACTGTATTTAATGTTACTATAAGTTATAAATACCCTCCTCTGTTCCTTTGACTTGCACCTGGTTGCATCCATCTAGAAACTCAAGTCTAGGCAGTTGATCTTCTGGAGAGATTAGCTACAAAGTAACAGGGACATTTAGTCTCCGATATTTCCCTTTCTCCTGTATGACAAATGAAAACGGGAGTAATAGGAGATACTCCATACTTTCAATATAAACCTTTAGGAAAACCATGTCCTAAAATGTTCAAGGGCCCAACTAAAATTTTAATTTGGGAAAACTGTGTTAGCTCCCATGCAGTAGTATTAAAAAATGACTCATATGGTTTAGTAATAGACCGGCCACCAAAGGGGGTTATTTAAAAAACAATTCATCCTCTGTCGGAAGGGAATGCCTGGAGGCTACTAATTTTATTTCTTACTGGGAGGACGAGGATCATGACCTTACTTTGCATAGGAAGTTCAGCTCATTCTTTCCCTTAAAATGGAAAGATAAGTTCATAATCCCCCACCGTGGCCAAGGCCTCATATATTTCCCATTCTGAACCCAGAGGGCCCAGAACTTTGGAAATTGGCTATTGCCAAGTCTGGACTGTAAGGGAAGGGTAAACTTTGCTGTCTGTTGTCCCCATCACTGCTCCTCATATCCATGATTCTGAACTCCGTGATAAATCCCCTTCAAACTCTTTCCCTCTTTCTGATCACAGTCCTCCTTTAAGAGACTCCAATTGGCATTATCATAATTCTTCTTGACCCAGGTATGCCCATCAACATATTTGGCACCCTAGGCGTCTCAGATTGCTTCTTTATGGTGGAGAACATTGGGCATTGCCACTGCCATTCCTCTCCCTCAGTATCAACATAGATTCAGACATTCTCCTTTGTTTACCTCCAACCTGACTGTTCCTATACAGAGTTGTATTAAGGTTCCTTACACACTGTTAGTGGGAAATATTAAAATTTAGATGAACAATCAAACTGTTAAAGGCATTAATTGTCATTTATACACTTGTGGTAACTCCAACTTTCACTCCAGGAAAAGTGTAATGTTGGTTTGAGTTTGAGAAGGAATCTGGAGATGGTAATTTTTAAAAAAATTTTTTTTTTATTATAGCTTAAGTTCTACGGTACATGTGCATAACGTGCAGGTTTGTTACACATGTATACTTCTGCCATGTTGGTGTGCTGCACCCATCAACTTGTCAGCACCCATCAATTCGTCTTTTATATCAGGTATAATTCCCAATGCAATCCCTTCTCCCTCCCCCCTCCTGAGGAGAGGCCCCGATGTATGATGTTCCCCTTCCCGAGTCCAAGTGATGTCATTTTTCAGTTCCCACCTATGAGTGAGAACACGCGGTGTTTGGTTTTCTCTTCTTGTGATAGTTTGCTAAGAATGATGGTTTCCAGCTGCATCCATATCCCTACAAAGGACGCAAACTCATCCTTTTTTATGGGTGCATAATATTCCATGGTGTGTATGTGCCACATTTTCTTAATTCAGTCTGTCACAGATGGACATTTGGGTTAATTCCAAGTCTTTGCTATTGTGGATAGTGCCGCAATAAACATACGTGTGCATGTGTCTTCATAGCAGCATGATTTATAATCCTTTGGGTATACACCCAGTACTGGGACGGCTGGGTCATATGGCACATCTAGATCTAGATCCTTGAGGAATCGCCATACTGTTTTCCATAATGGTTGAACTAGTTTACAATCCCACCAACAGTGTAAAATTGTTCCTATTTCTCCACATCCTCTCCAGCACCTGTTGTTTCCTGACTTTTTAATGATTGCCATTCTAACTGGTGCGAGATGGTATCTCATTGTGGTTTTGGTTTGCATTTCTCTGATGGCCAGTGATGAGGAGCATTTTTTCATGTGTCTGTTGGCTGTATGAATGTCTTCTTTTGAGAAATGTCTGTTCATATACTTTGCCCACTTTTTGATGGGGTTGTTTGTTTTTTTCTTGTAAATTTGTTTGAGTTCTTTGTAGATTCTGAATATTATCCCTTTATCAGATGCGTAGATTGCAAAACTTTTCTCCCATTCTGTAGGTTGCCTGTTCACTCTGATGGTAGTTTCTTTCACTGTGCAGAAGCTCTTTAGTTTAATCATATCCCATTTGTCAATTTTGGCTTTTGCTGCTGTTGCTTTTGCTGTTTTAGCCAAGAAATCCTTGCCCATGCCTATGTCCTGAATGGTACTACCTAGGTTTTCTTCTAGGGTTTTTATGGTATTAGGTCTAACATTTAAGTCTCTAATCCATCTTGAATTAATTTTCATATAAGGACTAAGGAAAGGATCTAGTTTCAGCTTTCTACTTATGGCTAGCTAATTTTCCCAGCACCATTTATTAAATAGGGAGGCCTTTCCCCGTTTCTTGTTTCTCTCAGGTTTGTCAAAGATCAGATGGCTGTAGATGTGTGGTATTATTTCTGAGGACTCTGTTCTGTTCCATTGGTCTATATCTCTGTTTTGATACCAGTACCACGCTGTTTTGGTTACTGTAGCCTTGTAGTATAGTTTGAAGTCAGGTAGCGTGACCCCTCCAGCTTTGTCCTTTTGACTTAGGATTGTGTTGGCAATGCGGGCTCTTTTTTGGTTCCATATGAACTTTAAAGCAGTTTTCTCCAATTCTGTGAAGAAACTCATTAGTAGCTTGATGGGGATGGCATTGAATCTACAAATTACCTTGGGCAGTATGGCCATTTTCAAGATATTGATTCTTCCTAAACATGAGCATGGTATGTACTTCCATTTGTTTGTGTCCTCTTTGATTTCACTGAGCATTAGTTCGTCGTTCTCCTTGAAGAGGTCCTTTATATCCCTTGTAAGATGGATTCCTAGGTATTTTATTCTCTTTGAATCAATTGTGAATGAAAGTTCATTAATGATTTGGCTCTCTGCTTGTCTGTTACTGGTGTATAAGAATGCTTGTGATTTTTGCACATTAATTTTGTATCCTGAGACTTTGCTGAAGTTGCTTATCAGCTTAAGAAGATTTTGGGCTGAGACGATGGGGTTTTCTAAATATACAATCATGTCATCTGCAAACAGGGACAATTTGACTTCTTCTTTTCCTAACTGAATACCCTTGATTTCTTTCTCTTGCCTGATTGCCCTAGCCAGAACTTCCAACACTATGTTGAATAGGAGTGGTGAGAAAGGGCATCCGTGTCTTGTGCCAGTTTTCAAAGGGAATTGTTCCAGTTTTTGCCCATTTAGTATGATATTAGCTGTGGGTTTGTCATAAATAGCTCTTATTATTTTGAGGTACATTCCATCAATACCGAATTTGTTGAGCGTTTTTAGCATGAAGGGCTGTTGAATTTTGTCAAAAGCCTTTTCTGCATCTATTGAGATAATCATGTGGTTCTTGTCTTTGGTTCTGTTGATATGCTGGATTACGTTGATTGATTTGCGAATGTTGAACCAGCCTTGCATCCCAGGGATGAAGCCCACTTGATCATGGTGGATAAGCTTTTTGATGTGCTGCTGAATCCGGTTTGCCAGTATTTTATTGAGGATTTTTGCATCGATGTTCATCAGGGAGATTGGTGTAAAATTCTCTTTTTTTGTTGTGTCTCTGCCAGGCTTTGGTATCAGGATGATGTTGGCCTCATAAAATGAGTTAGGGAGGATTCCCTCTTTTTCTATTGATTGGAATAGTTTCAGAAGGAATGGTACCAGCTCCTCCTTGTACCTTTGGTAGAATTCAGCTTTGAATCCATCTGCTCCTGGGCTTTCTTTGGTGGGTAGGCTATTAATTGTTGCCTCAATTTCAGAGGCTGCTATTGGTCTATTCAGGGATTCAACTTCTTCCTGGTTTAGTCTTGGGAGAGTGTAAGTGTCCAGGAAATTATCCATTTCTTCTAGATTTTCTAGTTGATTTGCGTAGAGGTGTTTATAGTATTCTCTGATGGTAGTTTGTATTTCTGTGGGGTCTGTGGTGATATCCCCTTTATCATTTTTAATTGTGTCTATTTGATTCCTCTCTCTTTTCTTCTTTATTAGCCTTGCTAGCGGTCTGTCAATTTTGTTGATCTTTTCAAAAAACCAACTCCTGGATTCAATGATTTTTTGGAGGGTTTTTTGTGTCTCTATCTCTTTCAGTTCTGCTCTGATATTAGTTATTTCTTGCCTTCTGCTAGCTTTTGAATGTGTTTGCTCTTGCCTCTCTAGTTCTTTTCATTGTGATGTTAGAGTGTCAATTTTAGATCTTTCCAGCTTTCTCTTGTGGGCATTTAGTGCTATAAATTTCCCTCTACACACTGCTTTCAATGTGTCCCAGAGATTCTGGTATGTTGTATCTTTGTTCTCATTGGTATCAAGGAACATCTTTATTTCTGCTTTCATTTCATTATGTACCCAGTAGTCATTCAGGAGCAGGGTGTTCAGTTTCCATGTAGTTGAGCGGTTTTGATTGAGTTTCTTAGTCCTGAGTTCTAGTTTGATTGCACTGTGGTCTGAGAGACAGTTTGTTGTAATTTCTGTTTTTTACATTTGCTAAGGAGTGCTTTACTTCCAATTATGTGGTCAATTTTGGAATAAGTGTG
>NW_022294029.1:0-4965 GCF_002776525.5 Piliocolobus tephrosceles | reverse complement strand
ACAGGAGTGGCATGAACTCCACTGTGGAGAAGGCAGCTCTGAGCCACCCAGGAACGTTGCAGGTCCATGGTGATTACGGGCCAGAGGGAAAAGAGGTCAGCGGTGGCTGGCCCTTCACAGCAAGGAGGGATGTGGCAAGGCTGGCTGTGGCCAGGTACTGGAGGGAAGGAACCAGAGCTCTCCTTTTCTGCTGCTTCAGGGGGGTGGTCTCTGCCCACCTTCCTCAGGCTTCCTGGCTACTCAGCTTGGCCCAAAGATGGAAGAGTTTCCTGTAAGCCCCGCTCAGGGCGGTGGAGTCAAGATTCACCCACTTGAGGACATCAGCACCTGGGGACACTTACGTCTGATGGGACAGCATCATCTGGTGGCAGGAAATAGTGTGTCACCATTACATTGGTGCCCTTAATGACCCCTACATCAAACCACTGGTTCTCCTTCTTCATGGGGGCTTTGCTGGGTGGGGGTGGCAGGTCTGGCTTCTGGAAGACAGAATCGGTGCGACGAGATCAGGCCTTCGGTACCCAGAGGCAGTGCTGCCCCCCAGGCCCTGGCCTCAGGAGCCCCAACACACCCGACTCACCACACCCAGGGACTCGATGCCATTGGCCACTTCAGTCAGGGTAGCTGCAGCCTGCAGCTTGGCTGGGCTGGCCACCACAACCGGCTGGGGGGCCACAAATGTGTTGGATGGGGCCAGGCCTGGGAAGAAAGAAGGTGTCAGCAGGAAAGACTCTGGAGACCTGGCTCCCAAGTGGGACCGAGCCTCCCATCCTGCCCTCACCTCCCTGGGTGCCCCTACCACCCCAGCACCAATGTGCCCTCAGTCGCTTACTCTCAGTGGCCGTTGAGGGCAGCAGCGCCACAGTGCTGGGGACTGTGCCGGCGAGCTCATTGAGGCAGTTGCTCTCAATGGCTGGGTCGTTGAGACTGTCGGCAGGGGCCAGGGCCTCAGTGGGGAGGTGGTGATGCTGCTGCTGGGCCTGGGCCTCCTGCAGCTGCTGCTGCTGCACCAGGGCAGCCAGCTCCTGCTGTGTCAGCACAATGGGGATGGTGGTGGCCTGGCCCTCCTGACCCTCGGCTGACAGGTGCCCCAGGTCTGCCTGCGTCACGGTTGCTGCTGCCTCGGAGGTGTCCATGGGCTCGCCAGTGCCTGCTCCAGGGTCGAGAGAAACACTACTCACTAGGAAGGCTGGCTGCAAGCGGGCAGCCCGGGCGGAGGCCCCCAGAGCCTGTCCCAGAGACCCTGTTCACCTCCCACTGTGCTCCACTGTAGGCTAAGCCCTGGCTGAGGGGCCCTGTCTGTTTCCCGGGCGCTAACCCCGGCCAGCCTGTCTTACGTGGCAGTCCCTACTACCTGGTCTGCCTGGGGTCCCGTGCCTGTCCTGCCCATCACATCTGGCTCATGCCACCCTCGAGGGAAATGGGCTCCTCTTCCCAGGATGTCTCCATAGCCTACTGCTCCCCCAAGGTGGCACCAGTGCTCACCCATGACGGCCTGCTGCGCGGCCTGGAGCACCGCCTGGATGGCCAGGGCCTGGGCTTCCTCCGTGGCTGCGGCCTGGGCGGCTGCTTCTGCAGCGGCAGTCACTGCCAGTTCCTCAGGGGTGAGCCCCGTTACCATGAGGGTGGTGGTGCCAGCTTGGGCCTCGGCCATTAGCTCTTGGGGAAGTGATAACTGGTCTACTTCGGACTGCGCGGGTGGGGGTGGCTGGACCACCACGGTGGCCACCACCGCAGAGCTGGCAGACTCCTGGCCTGAAGATGGCTCCCCTGTGCTGCTCAGATCCACGGCGGCTGGGAGCTCAGGGGTCTGGGAGGCTGACAGGACCTCGGTAGACTCCCCCATCAGGGCTGTGGAAGCCGACTGTAGAAGCTGCCGTGGCGGCAGCTGCTGGCGAGGCCCTGGTGACACCTGGAGTTCCTCTGGGGGCTGCAGGATGTCAACAGCAGAGAAGGGCATGTCAGAAGTTTCTGTGTTGGCTATGGTCACTGTTATTTTGGCCGGGATGGGGACTTCAGTAGTCAGAGCCCTTGGGGCAGTCTCAGTCATTGATGAAATCTTCTAGAAAGGGAGAGAAGCCCCTGTCAGAGGGGAGGAGAGGGGCCAGAGCCAGGCAGCAGGGCTGAGAAGCCAGCCAGCCTTCACCTTTCCTTGTGGGCCTAAGTTTTCATTCTTGATGGGCTAGCTCGAGCCCATGTTATATAGGAAGGGAACAGTGGTTCTCTGAGCAGCATGAGGACAAAGGCCCTTGAGACCCCCGGTCAGGTTTAACCTGTCCTCAGTCGTCCTGGTCTGGACAAATAGGCACTCAGATCCCCACCATGTCTTATACAGGCTGCGGTGAAGTGACACGCGATGGGAACCAGTCACAGAAATAAAAGCACCCCAGGGATGTGGGGGACGGTGAGGCTCCTGCCTCCTGCCACAGCAGGCACCAAAGGCTGCCCTTTTATGGTCCGGAAAAGGGACCAGGAGTGGCCCCATGCCTGGTACAAGAGCGACATCTGGTGTCTAAGTGTGGAACTGCACGGGCGTAGGCGAGGAAGGCGGGGAGGAAAACGGCCCCCTGGGCTCTTACCGGCACGGAGGGGCCCGGGACCGGCGTGGACTGCGTCACAGTGGTCACAGCCCGCGTCAGTGTGGAGGACACAGTTGTTGTGATGGCACTGGAGCTGGTGATGTTCACGCTGTCGCCCTGGGTGCTCTCCACCTCTCCCTGATCGCTGGCAGCGGGTGGGGGGTCTGTGGGGGCGACAGGCAGGTAGCTGCTCAGCAGAAACCCCCCAGGCCTGCACTTGGCTTGACCACCACAGACTTCCTCTGCCACCAAGGGGAGGGCCAGAGAGTGCAGGACAGGCTCCTGGAGACCTCCGTCTGCTTCAGGTATAGCCAGGACGCCCCAGCCCACCCCACTGGTAAATGGGGCACCAAGGAGCCTGACTGGTAGACTCGGAGACGGACCCCCGCCACCGCTGTCTTGGCCTCTCGGCCTGGGGGGCTGGGACACCATGAAAGCCAAGCTACCTGCCTTCACTCACCTTGGTTTGAGCTCATGTTGGAAGTGACAGTGGTGGCCGTGTGAGTGGTGCCCGTCTCGTGGGTCTCACAGGGGGGGTTGGAGCACACCCTCTGCGTTGGGAAAGGAACCAGCAGCGCGGTGCCAGCCTGGGGGGTGACGTTGGGCGCCGCCGCCACCTCTAGACCAGACTCCAGGGTCCTGTGGGAAGAAGTGGCGTCGGGAAGCAGGGCGCCCATGCTGACTGACATGGTGGTGCCGGTGGAAGTGGTCTGGTGTGTCTCACAGGGGTGACCAGCAGGGGGCTGTTGCCCACCCTCGGGCTGGCCCGTGCCCCCGTTTGAAGTGGCGGTGGTGGCTGTGTGGGTGGTGCCCGTCTCGTGGGTTTCGCAGGGTGGGTTGGAGCACACCCTCTGGGCGCTGCCTGCATTCGAGGTAGTGGCGGTGTTGGTGGTGCCTGTCTCGTGGGTCTCACATGGTGGGTTGGAGCAGACTTGGGTCACGGTAGCCGAGGGGCACAGCAGTGCCTCCAGGGCCGTCACAGTCACCGTGGTGCTAGGTGAGCCACCCTGGAGGCTCTCGCATGCAGGTGCCGTGCGGGGCTCCCCAGCACCCATGCTGGAACGGGCCATGGCAGCGGTGTTGGCCACATGGCTGTGGCGCCCCGTGGGCAGGTCCTTGCTGCCTGGGCTGCTCAGCCTGACTTTGCTACTCAGAGGGGCCAACTGCACAAAAGCAGGGCCACGGCCCCCAGGTTCCCGTGCCATGCTTGGCCCAAGGAGTGGGCCGGCCGAGCACGGGGCCCCGGTGGCCATCACAGTCATGGTGGTGCTGGTCGTGCTGGTCTGGCGGGTTTGGCACTGGGGCTTAGAGCCCTGAGCTGCCTCCAGCGCCCCAGTGGCCACACTGATCCGGATCACGGCAGGGGTGCCGGCTGCACAGGCCCGACGGGCATCTCGCTGGTGGTTGGCACCGACACTTGAGGTGGCGGTGGTGGCGGTGTTGGTGGTGCCCGTCTCGTGGGTCTCACAGGGTGGGTTTGAGCAGACTCGAACCACACTACCATTCTGCTGCCCCACAGTCGAGGTCACAAGAGAAGCAGCTGCCTCCTGTCTGTCACAGACGAACTGCACTTGGGTGGGCTGGGGGTGTCCCCCAAGGTTAGCCACAACAGTGGTGGTGGCTGTGTTGGTGGTGCCAGTCTCGTGGGTCTCACAGGGTGGGTTGGAGCACACCAAGGTGACAGTGCCAGGCTGCACATCACCCTGGCCTGAGTCGGCGATGGTGACTGTGGCAGTGGGCTGTTCTGTAGTCGGGGAGGCCAGAATGGACACAGGGAGGTCGTGCACAGGCTGAGCCTCCACCCCACTGGGTGCCGTGATCAGAGTTACCTGGGTGGGCTGGGACACGGGCTGGGGAGACATACGAGGAAGAGAGTTAGTGCCACAGCTGGCTGTCTGCCTGTCCCTCCCACTGTCCTGCACTGTCACCGCACAGGCTGGGACCACTGACCACTTCTCAATGGCCCTGGCAAACGTAAGACCCACTTGCCCCTGCCCCCAAGACACTGACTTGCTCAGACGCCAAGGAAGAGGCACCACTTTGCCTCAAAGGCAGCTAGGATGAGGAAGAGGCTGTGGGGACAGGGCAAGGGGAAGGCAGGAGCCTGGCTGGAGTCAAGTCCTTTGTCAGAGAATGGAAATCTCCCTCAGTGCTCAAAGGCCAACAACAAATGTTTCACCATTTTCCTTAATACATATGAAGAGAACACCGCACACACGTGCAGACGAGCTGCGGTGTCCTCTAGAACACAGCGAGAGGAAGAACTCGGTGCTCAAACAACAGGCATGGCCAAAACATGACGGCCAAACCACGGACTATGACACAGGGACCATGTGACACCAGGAAAAATACCCCAGGTGAGGAAAGGCCCGTCATGGCTGTGCCC
>NW_022294028.1:0-1763 GCF_002776525.5 Piliocolobus tephrosceles | reverse complement strand
CTGCGAGTTGCATTCACACATTGCAATGCAGTTTGTCAGAAGGCTTCTTTCCAGTTTCTGTCTGAGGATATATCCTTTCTCACCATAGCCTTAAATGAGCTCCCAAATATCACATTGCAGAATCCACGGCAACAGTGTTACCAAACTGTTCCAAGATGGGAAGCGTGGAACTCTGTGTGATGATGTCACACATCAGAAAGCAATCTCTCAGAAAGCTATTCTCTAGTTGTTATGTGAGGGTACTTCCTTTTTCACAGTGGGCCCAAATTGGCTCCTAAATATCTCTTTACAGATTCCACGAAAAGAGTGTTAGCAAACTGCTTCCTGAGAAACAAGTTGTAACTCTGTGAGATGAATTCACTGATCACAAAGAAATTTCTCAGAAAGTTTCTCTCTCGTTTTTAAATGAAGATATTTCCTTTGCCAGCGCAGGCCTCCATGCAATCCAAAGTATCCTTTCGTAGTTTCTCCAAAGACAGTTGTATCGGCCTGATCCATGAAATATAAGTGTAACTCTGTGAGATGAATTCACACATCAACAAGAAGTCTCTAAGGAAGCTTCTTTCTAGTTTTCATCTGAGGAGATTTCCTTTTTCAACATAAGCTTCATTGCGCTGAGAAATATCCCATTGCAGATTTCCAGAAAACTGTGTTAGCAAAATGATAACTGAAGAGAAACTTGTAACTCTGTGAGTTGCATTCACACATCGCAATGCAGTTTCTCAGAAGGCTTCTTTCCAGTTTCTGTCTGAGGACATATCTTTTCTCACCATAGCCCACAATGAGCTCCCAAATATCACATTGCAGAATCCACGGCAACAGTGTTAGCAAACTGTTCCAAGAAAGGAAGCGTGGAACTCTATATGATGAAGTCATAAATCAGAAAGCAATCTCTCAGAAAGCTGTTCTCTAGTTGTTATGTGAAGATACTTCCTTTTTCACAGTGGGCCGAACTGGCTCCCAAATATCACTTTACAGATACCAAGAAAAGGCTATTAACAAACTGCCTCCTAAGGAATAACTTGTAACTCTGTAATATGAATTCACAGTTCGAAAGAAATTTCTCAGAAAGATTCTCTCTCGTTTTTCACTGATGATATTACCTTTCTCAGCGAAGGCGTCCATGAGATCCACAGTAACCTTTCTTAGTTCCTTCAAAGACAGTGTTACTGGCCTGCTCCAGGAAATATAAGTGTAATTCGGTTAGACGAATTCACACATCAACAAGAAGTTTCTATGGAAGCTTGTTTCTAGTTTTCTTCTGAGTAGATTTCCTTTGTCACCATCAGCTTCATTGCACTGAGAAATATCCCATTGCTGTTTTCCAGAAAACTGTGTTAGCAAACAGATGACTGAAGAGAAACGTAGAACTCTGTCAATTGCATTCACACATAGCAATGTAGTTTCTCAGAAGGCTTCTTTCCAGTTTCTGTCTGAGGAGATATCCTTTCTCACCGTAGCCCTCAATGAGCTCCCAAATATCACATTGCAGAATCCACGGCAACAGTGTTAGTAAACTGTTCCAAGAAGAGAAGCGTGGAACTCTGTGATGAAGTCACACATCAGAAGGCAATCTCTATGAATGCTATTCTCTAGTTGTTATGGATGATACTTCCTTTTTCACAGTGGGCCCGAATTAGCTCCCCATTATCACTTTACAGATTCCACGAAAAGAGTGTTAGCAAAATGCTTCCTGAAGAATAATTTGTAACTCTGTGAGATGAATTCACAGATCACAAAAAAATTTCTCAGAAAGCTTCTCG